>NC_029791.2:73457266-73462121 GCF_000816755.2 Arachis ipaensis
CCTCCTCCCCTTTCTTTCTCTCCCCAGTCCCCACCCCCTTTTCTTCTTTTTTTATTTATTTATTTTATATTTATTTTATTTTATAATTTTTTAATAATAAAGGGTAATTTGGTAAAAAAATAAAATTGAAGTAAAAAAGGACGATTTTATAATATTTTGTAACGTTGAGGATGATTTTAATAAGAAAAAAAGGTCAGGGACGATTTTGATTTCAACCCCAGACCTTGGGGACGAAAAAAGTACTTATCCCTTATTGAAAAGATATATGTATAGAACTAGTCTAGCCATTTAAAAAGTAAATAAAAAACAATTTTTTTAAATGAAAGCTAAGAATCCCAATTCTAGAGTCCTAGAATGCATTGAAGCCATGTGAAAAATGCAATGTTGGATGAGAAACGAACCACGTGTCTGTGTTACTCGAACCTTTTGCGGAGGTTAGCTACCTGAAAAAGATGAATAAGAACAAGAAAAATGGTTAAATAATTAAAGTTAGGGACCCAAAGTAAAAAAATTAATCGGAAGGGTGAAAGACCCGTTGATATCAATGTATATCAATTTAGCTTAGCCTGTGAAGGTGGGATGTGTGAGAACTCATCATCAAACAGAAAATTATTGAACAAAAGGAAATGTCAAGAATAATACATAAAATCATAATTAGTTTTCTATTTCAAAATTCAAAACAAAATTGAATACAATGCTATAAGGGAATCACAGATACGGGGGGAATTTTACACATGTATCAACACACTGGATTAATGATGGCAACTGGTGCACAAAATTGTGATCTCTAAAACGGCGCTAAAAACTTGGTACGCACAATCGTAATCTCAACTCTTTTTCACAACTCCGCACATCTAACCAGCAAGTGAACTGGGTCGTCCAAGTAATACCTTACGTGAGTAAGGGTTGATCCCACGGAGATTGTCGGCTTGAAGCAAGCTATGGTCATCTTGTAAATCTCAGTCAGGCAGATTCAAATGGTTATGAGGTTTTGATAATTAAAATATAAATAAAATATAAAATATGATAGAAATACTTATGTAATTCATTGGTGGGACTTCAGATAAGCGTATGGAGATGCTTGTTGCTTCTGAATCTCTGCTTTCCTACTGTCTTTATTCAATCATTCATACTCCTTTCAATGGCAAGCTGTATGTTGGGGGATCACCGTTGTCAATGGCTACTATCCGTCCTCTCAGTGAAAATTGTCCAAATGCGCTGTCACTGCATGGCTAATCATCTGTTGGTTCTCACTCATGTTGGAATAGGATTCATTGATTCTTTTACGTCTGTCACTACGCCCAACACTCGCGAGTTTGAAGCTCGTCACAGTTATCCTATCCCAGATCCTACTCGGAATACCACAGATAAGGTTTAGACTTTTCGGATCTCAAGAATGCTGCCAATTGATTCTAGCTTATACCACGAAGACTCTAATCTCAAGGAATTGAAGGCTCTGTTGTCAGGAGAGACAATCAAACGCATGGACCAGGAATCCAAGAGATATGCATTCAAGCTTGTTTTCATGTAGAACAGAAGTGTTTGTCAGGCACGCGTTCATAAGTGAGAATGGTGAGGAGTGTCACTTGATCATCACATTCATCATGTTCTTGTATGCGAATGAATATCTTAGAATAAGAATAAGCTTGAGTTGAATAGAAAAAAATAGTACTTTGCATTAATTCATGAGGAACAGCAGAGCTCCACACCTTAATCTATGGGGTGTAGAAACTCCACCATTGAAAATACATAAGTGATAATGGTCCAGGCATGGCCGAATGGCTAGCCCCCAAAACGTGATCAAAGATCAAAAGTGATACAAAGATGATCTAAAGATGAAAGATAAGAAATAAATCACTAAAAGTAGTTTTTATACTAAACTAGTCACTAGGGTTTATAGAAAATGAGTAACTAAGTGCAGATAGTGCAGAAATCCACTTCCGGGGTCCACTTGGTGTGTGCTTGGGCTGAGCATTGAAGCTTTCACGTGTAGAGACTCTTTTTGGAGTTAAACGCCAGCTTTGGTGCCAGTTTGGGCATTTAACTCCAGCTTTTATGCCAGTTCTGGCGTTTAACGCTAGAATAGGGTAGAAAGTGAGCGTTCAAACGCCAGTTTGCATTATCAAAACTCGGGAAAAGCTGATTGATTCTCATCAATTTAGCCGCTGAATGTAATGTTCTGCTGAAGCTTGGCCAAACATGTCTAATCTTTTTAGACTGAAGCTTTAGACTAACATTGCATGATTCCTGGAATTCTTATTAAAAGTTTTGATTCTCTTTATTTTCTTTTCTATATAATTTTCGAAAATCACAAAAAAATTTATAAAACCATAAAAACCAAAAATATTTTATGTTTCTTGTTTGAGTCTATTGTCTAATTTTAAGTTTGGTGTCAATTGCATGTTTCTGTTCTTTTTGCATTTTTCTAATTCATGCATGTTCTTCATTAATCTTCAAGTTGTTCTTGATGATTTCATTGCTCTGATCTTTAAATTCTCTTGTTTAGTGTGTTATGTTGTTTTTCATATGCATTTTTACATTGTTATAGTCCTTAGTATACAAACATTTATGTTTGGTGTCTTGCATGCATTGTTTACTTGATCTTAGTTGCATTTTTATTATTTATCATCATCAAAAATTCAAAAAAATATTTTTAAACTATGTCTTTTCAAGTCAATAATACAAAGAATTGAAGATTCAGAATATTCAGCAGAGGAATCAAACAGAAAAAGCTGGGCATTCAAAACGCCCAGTGAAGAAGGAAAACTGGTGTTTAAACGCCAGCCAGGGTACCTGGCTGGGCGTTTAACGCCCAAAAAGGTAGAGATTTAGGCGTTAAACGCCAGGATGACACTAGAGGGAAGATTTTGTTTTTAATTCACATTTTTTTCATGTTTTCATAATTTTTCAAAATCAAATCTTTTTCAAATCATATCTTTTCAATCATATCTCTTTCAAAATCAATTTCTTTCCATTTTATATTTATTTTTACCATTTTCAAAAATCCTTGCTTCAATTAAAGATTTACTTCAAAACTTTCAAGTTGTTAGTTGCCTATTAAGAAAGGATCAAACTTTAAATTTTAAAATCATCTCTTTCAATTTCTTGTTAGTCAAGTAATTAACTTTAATTTTAAAAACTTTCTTTTTCTAAATTGATTTTCAATCATATCTTTTCAAACATATCTTTTCAATCATATCTTTTTCAAAATTAATTTTTTCAATCATATCCTTTTCTAATTTCAAAATCTTTTTCAAAAAACACTTTATTTCTTTCCCAATCTTAGTTTTCAAAAATCTCAATCAAATTTTCAAATTTCTTTTTAAAATCTTTTTAATTTATTTTCGAAAATTCTTCCCCTCTTTTCACATCCTTCTATTTAAGGGACTAAGACTCTTCATCAAGGTGCAATTCGAACTCTATCCCTCTTGATAAGTTCGAATTCCCTCTTCTCCACCTCCTCTGTCTATTCTTCTTTTCCTCTGACACCTCAAGGAATCTCTATACTGTGACATAGAGGATTCCCTACTTTCTTGTTCTCTTCTCTTTCATATGAGTAGGAACAAAGATAAAGGCATACTTGTTCAAGCTGATCCTGAACCTGAAAGGACCTTGAAGAGAAAGCTAAGAGAAGCTAAAGAATAATTCTCTTTAGAAGGCCTAACAGAACTCTTCAGGGAAGAAGAAACCATGGCAGCCGAAAACAACAACAATGCCAACAATGTAAGGAAGATGCTTGGTGACTTTACTGCACCTACTCCTGATTTCTATGGGAGAAGCATCTCAATCCCTGCCATTGGAGCAAACAACTTTGAGCTTAAGCCTCAATTAGTTTCTCTAATGTAACAAAATTGCAAGTTTCATGGACTTCCATTGGAAGATCCTCATCAGTTGTTAGCTGAGTTCTTGCAAATCTGTGACACTGTCAAGACCAATAGAGTTGACCCTGAAGTCTATAGACTTATGCTTTTTCCTTTTGCTATAAAAGACAGAGCTAGGACATGGTTAGATTCACAACCTAAAGAAAGCCTGAAATCTTGGGAAAAGCTAGTTAATGCCTTCTTGGCAAAGTTCTTTCCACCTCAAAAATTGAGCAAGCTTAGAGTAGAAGTCCAAACCTTCAGACAGAAGGAAGGTGAATCCCTCTATGAAGCTTGGGAGAGATACAAGCAATTAATCAGAAGGTGCCCTTCTGACATGCTTTTAGAATGGAGCATCATAGGAATCTTCTATGATGATCTATCTGAACTATCCAAGATGTCATTGGATAGCTCTGCTGGAGGATCTCTTCATCTGAAGAAGACGCCTGCAGAAGCTCAGGAACTCATTGAAATGGTTGCAAATAACCAATTCATGTACATTTCTAAAAGGAATCCTGTGAATAATGGGACGAATCAGAAGAAAGGAGTTCTTGAGATTGATACTCTCAATGCCATATTGGCTCAGAATAAAATATTGACCCAACAAGTCAATATGATTTTTCAGAGTCTGTCTGGAATGCAAGCAGCAACAGGCAGTACTAAGGAAGCTTCCTCTGAAGAAGAAGCTTATGATCCTGAGAACCCAGCAATGGAAGAGGTGAATTACATGGGAGAACCCTATGGAAACACCTATAATCCTTCATGGAGAAATCATCCAAATATCTCATGGAAGGATCAACATAGACCTCAACAAGGTTTCACCAACAATAATGGTGGAAGAAACAGGTTTAGCAATAGCAAGCCTTTTCCATCATCTTCTCAGCAACAGACAGAGAATTCTAAGCAAGACCCCTCTGACTTAGCAACAATTGTCTCTGATCTAATCAAAACCACTCAAAGTTTCATGACTGAAACAAGGTCCTCCATTAGAAATT
>NC_029791.2:73464723-73602961 GCF_000816755.2 Arachis ipaensis
CATCATCTTCTCAGCAACAGACAGAGAATTCTAAGCAAAGCCACTCTGACTTAGCAACCATGGTCTCTGATCTGATCAAAACCTTCATGACTTTCATGACTGAAACAAGGTCCTCCATTAGAAATTTGGAGGCACAATTGGGTCAGCTGAGTAAGAAAATTACTGAACTCCCTCTCCCAAGCATGAGTAAGAAAATTACTGAACTCCCTCCTAGTACTCTCCCAAGCAATACAGAAGAGAATCCAAAGAGAGAGTGCAAGGCCATAAACACGTCTCACATGGCCGAACCTGGAGAGGAGGAAGAGGCAGTGATCTCCACTAAGGAATACCTCAATGGACGTCCACTGACCTCCATAGAGTACCCTAATGAGGAACCATGGGAATTTGAGGCTCAGTCGGAGACCATAGAGATTCCATTAAATTTACTTCTGCCTTTCATAAGCTCTGATGAGTATTATTCCTCTGAAGAGGATGAAGATGTCACTGAAGAGCAAGTTGCTAAGTACCTTGGAGCAATAATGAAGCTAAATGCCAAGTTATTTGGTAATGAGACTTGGGAGAATGAACCTCCATTGCTCATCAAAGAACTGGATGACTTGACTAGGCAGAGATTACCTCAAAAGAGACAGGACCCTGGAAAGTTCTCAATCCCTTGTACCATAGGCACCATGACCTTTGAGAAGGCACTATGTGACCTAGGGTCAAGCATAAACCTTATGCCTCTCTCTGTAATGGAGAAGCTAGGGATCATTGAGGTACAAGCTGTAAGAATCTCACTAGAGATGGCAGACAATTCAAACAAACAGGCTTATGGACTTGTAGAGGATGTCTTGGTAAAGGTTGAAGACCATTACATCCCTGCTGATTTCATAATTCTAGAAACTGGGAAGTGTATGGATGAATCCATCATCCTTGGCAGACCCTTCCTAGCCACAGCAAAGGCTGTGATTGATGTTGACAGAGGAGAATTGATCATTCAGGTGAATGAAGACTCCCTTATGTTTAAAACTCAAGGATATCCCTCTGTAACCATGGAGAGGAAGCATGAAGATCTTCTCTCAATACAAAGTCAAACAGAGCCCCCACAGTCAAACTCTATGTTTGGTGTTGGGAGGCCACAACCAAACTCTAAATTTGGTGTTGAACCCCCACATTCAAACTCTATGTTTGGTGTTGGGAGGTTCCAACAATGCTCTGAACATTTGTGAGGCTCCATGAGAGCCCACTGTCAAGCTATTGACATTAAAGAAGCACTTGTTGGGAGGCAACCCAATTTTTACTTATCTATATTAAATTTCTATTTTCTATTGTTATTTTATGTTTTCTGTAGGTTGATGATCATGTGAAGTCACAAAAACAATTGAAAAAGCAAAAACAAAGTGAAAAACATAATGAAAAATAGAACACCCTGGAGGAGACAGTTACTGGCGTTTAAACGACAGTAAAGGTAGCAGAATGGGCGTTTAACGCCCAGTCTGGCACCATTCTGGGCGTTTAACGCCAGAAATGGGCACCAGACTGGCGTTTAACGCCAGGAATGGGTAAGAAGCTGGCGTTAAACACTAGAAATGGGCAGCAGCCTGGCGTTTAACGCTAGGATTGGCAGAAAGGGGCGTTTTGCACGCTACTTGGTGCAGAGATGAGATATCTTTGACACCTCAGGATCTGTGGACCCCACACGATCCCCAACTACCCCACCACTCTCTCTCTTCTTCACCCATTCACCAATCACCTCAATACCTCTTCCCCAAAAACCCCTCACCTATCAAATCCCACTATTCTCTACACCACTCACATCCATCCTTCATAAAACCCAACCTACCTCACCATTCGAATTCAAACCACTTTCCCTCCCAAACCTACCCTTTATAGCCGAACCATACACACCCCTCTCACCCCTATATAAACCCATCTTCACTGCTTCATTTTCACATAACCTAACCAAGACTTCTCCCCCTTGACCGAATCACAAAGCCCACTCCATCTCCTCTATTTCTTCTTCTTCTTCTCTTTTCTTTCTTCTTTTGCTCGAGGACGAGCAACCTTCTAAGTTTGGTGTGGTAAAAGCTAAAGCTTTTTGTTTTCCATAACCATTTATGGCACCAAAGGCTGGAGAAACCTCTAGAAAGAGGAAAGGGAAGGCAAAAGCTTCCACCTCCGAGTCATGGGAGATAGAGAGATTCCTCTCAAAGGTGCATCAAGACCACTTCTATGAAGTTGTGGCCAAGAAGAAGGTAATTCCCGAGGTCCCTTTTAATCTCAAAAAGGGCGAATATCCGGAGATCCGACATGAGATCCGAAGAAGAGGTTGGGAAGTTCTCACCAACCCCATTCAACAAGTCGGAATCTTAATGGTTCAAGAGTTCTATGCCAATGCATGGATCACCAAGAACCATGATCAAAGTGTGAACCCAGACCCCAAGAATTGGCTTACAATGGTCCGAGGGAAATACTTGGATTTTAGTCCGGAAAATGTAAGGTTGGCATTCAACTTGCCCATGATGCAAGGAGATGCACACCCCTACACTAGAAGGGTCAACTTTGATCAAAGGGTCCTCATGGACCTCATGGACATATGTGAAGAGGGCGCTCAATAGAAGAGAGATTCAAGAGGGAAGCCGGTTCAACTAAGAAGGCATGACCTGGCTAGGGGATGAGAGGAAGTGGAAGTTCATGAGGTTATATCCCAAGAACTCTACAAGGTGGCGGATATGTCCTCTCCTTTGGCAAGGTTAGCCTTCCCTCATCTCATTTGTCACCTTTGCAATTCGGTTGGAATTGACATAGAGGGAGACATTCTCATTGATGAGGACAAACCCATCACTAAGAAAAGGATGGAGAAAACAAGAGAACCTCATCAAAAGCATGAGGAATCTCCTCATCATGAAATCCCTGAGATGCCTCAAGGGATGCATTTTCCTCCATAAAACTATTGGGAGCAAATCAACACCTCCCTAGGAGAATTAAGTTCCAACATGGGACAACTAAGGGTGCAGCACCAAGAGCATTCCATCCTCCTCCATGAAATTAGAGAAGATTAAAGAACCATGAGAGAGGAGCAACAAAGGCAAGGAAGAGACATTGAGGAGCTCAAGCACTCCATAAGATCTTCAAGAGGAAGAACAAGCCGCCATCACTAAGGTGGACCCGTTCTTTAACTTCCTTGTTCTTTATTTTCCTGTTTTTCGAAAATTATGCTTTATATTTATCTATGTTTGTGTCTTTATTACATGATCATTAGTGTCTATGCCTTAAAGCTATGAAAATGAATACATCACCTTTCTTAAATGAAAAATGTTTTCAATTGAAAAAGAAAAAAAAGTGCATAAATTTCAAATTTTAAAACTGTTTAATTATCTTGATGTGGTGGCAATACTATTGTTTTTCTGAATGAATGCTTGAACAGTGCATATTTTTGAATTTGTTGATTCATGAATGTTAAAATTGTTGGCTCTTGAAAGAATGAAAGGAAAAGGAGAAATGTTATCCGATGATCTGAAAAATCATAAAATTGATTCTTGAAGCAAGAAAAAGCAGTGAAAAGCTTGCAGAAAAAAAAGAGGCGAAAAAAAAAGCAAGCAGAAAAAGCCAATACCCCTTTAAACCAAAAGGCAAGGGTGATAAAAAGGATCCAAGGCTTTGAGCATCAGTGGAAAGGAGGGCCCACAGGAACAAAATCCTGGCCTAAGCGGCTAAACCAAGCTGTCCCTAACCATGTGCTTGTGGCGTGAAGGTGTCAAGTGAAAACTTGAGACTGAGCGGTTAAAGTCGAGGTCCAAAGCAAAAAGAAGAGTGTGCTTAAGAACCCTAGACACCTCTAATTGGGGACTCTAGCAAAGCTGAGTCACAATCTAAAAAGGTTCACCAAGTTATGTGTCTGTGGCATTTATGTATCCGGTGGTAATACTGGAAAACAATGTGTTTAGGGCCACAGCCAAGACTCATAAAGTAGTTGTGTTCAAGAATCAACATACTTAACTAGGAGAATCAATAACACTATCTGGATTCTGAGTTCCTATAGATGCCAATCATTCTGAACTTCAAGGGATAAAGTGAGATGCCAAAACTGTTCAGAGGCAAAAAGCTAAAAGCCCCGCTCATCTAATTAATACTGATCTTCATAGATGTTTTTGGAATTCATTGTATATTCTCTTCTTTTTATCCTATTTGATTTTTAGTTGCTTGGGGACAAGCAACAATTTAAGTTTGGTGTTGTGATGAGCGGATAATTTATACGCTTTTTGGCATTATTTTTAGTATATTTTTAGTATATTTTAATTAGTTTTTACTATATTTTTATTAGTTTTTATTTAAAAATTATATTTCTGGACTTCACTATGAGTTTGTGTATTTTTCTGTGATTTCAGGTATTTTCTGGCTAAAATTGAGGGACCTGAGCAAAAATCTGATTCAGAGGCTGAAAAAGGACTGCAGATACTGTTGGATTCTGACCTCCCTGCACTCAAAGTGGATTTTCTGGAGCTACAGATACCCAATTGGCGCCCTCTAAATTGCGTTAGAAAGTTGACATCCTGGGCTTTCTAGAAATATATAATAGTCCATACTTTGTCCGAGATTTGATGGCCCAAACAGGCGTTCCAAGTCAGCTCAAGAATTCTGGCATTTAACTCCAAAACTGGCACAAAAGCTGGAGTTAAACGCCCAAACTGGCACAAAAGCTGGCGTTTAACTCCAAGAAAAGTCTCTACACATGGAAGTGTCAATGCTCAGCCCAAGCACACACCAAGTGGGCCCGGAAGAAGATTTCTGCATTAATTACTGATTTCTGTAACCCTAGGCTACTAGTTCTCTATAAATAGGACCTTATACTATTGTATTTTTACACACATCTTGGGATATTTAGTCCTTAGACCTTTGAGGCTGGCCATTCGGCCATGCTTACACTATTTGTTCTTATGTATTCTCAACGGTGGAGTTTCTACAAACCATAGATTAAGGTGTGGAGCTCTGCTGTTCCTCATGAATTAATGCAATTACTACTGTTTTTCTATTCAATTCACGCTACTTCTTCTCTAAGATATCACTTGTTCTTCAACTTGATGAATGTGATGATCTGTGACACTCATCATTATTCTCACCTATGAATGTGTGCCTGACAACCACCTCCGTTCTACCTTTGATTGAGTGTGTATCTGTTGGGTTTCTGATCTAAGATTGGAACCTTCGTGGTATAGGCTAGAATTAATGGCAGCCATTCCTGAGATCCGGAAAGTCTAAACCTTGTCTGTGGTATTCCGAGTAGGATCTGGGAAGGGATGACTGTGACGAGCTTCAAACTCGCGATTGTGGGGCGTGTGACAGACGCAAAAGGATCAATGGATCCTATTCTGACATGATCGAGAACTGACAGCTGATTAGCCGATGTTGTGACAGAGCATCAGGACTATTTTCACTGAGAGGACGGGATGTAGCCATTGACAACGGTGATGCCCAACATAAAGCTTGCAAGGAAAGGAGTATGAATGATTGGAAGAAGGCAATAGGAAAGCAGAGGTTCAAGGGAAACAAAGCATCTTCATACGCTTATCTGAAATCCACCAATGAATTACATAAGTATCTCTATCTTTATTTTATGTTTTATTCATCTTTTAATTATCAATCCTCATCACCATTTGAATTTGCCTGACTGAGATTTACAAGATGACCATAGCTTGCTTCAAGTCGACAATCTCCGTGGGATCGACCTTTACTCACGTAAGGTTTATTACTTGGACGACCCAGTGCACTTGCTGGTTAGTTGTGCGGAATTGTGACAAAGTGTGATTCACGTTTGAGCGCTCCAAGTCTTTGGCGCCATTGTTGATGATCACAATTTCGCATACCATGCACCCACCAACGCGTACGCATACAGTGCGCGTGCGCGTCCCTTGTGTTTTCGCGATCCACGCGTGCGCGTACTGTGCGCGTGGATGATGTTTCTCAAATCTTTGGCTTTTTCCATGTGTTCTCCATTTTGCATGCTTTTCTCTTCACCCCTTTGATCCATTACTAGCCCTTTTCAACCTGAAATCACTTAACACATAAATCAAGGCATCTAGTGGAATCAAAGGTGAATTAAAATTAACAATTAAGAGCCTAGAAAGCATGTTTTCACACTTAAGCACAAATAAGGAGACAACCATGAAACCATGCTATTTCATTGAATAAATGTGGGTAAAAGGTCATAAAATCTTCTAAATTAGGCACAAGATAAACCCTACAAATGGGGTTTAGCAGTCACCGCACGGCTAATCATCTGTAGGTTCTCACTCATGTTGGAATAGGATCTATTGATCCTTTTACGTCTGTCACTACGCCCAACACTCGCGAGTTTGAAGCTCGTCATAGTCATCCCATCCCAGATCCTACTTGGAATACCACAGACAAGGTTTAGACTTTTCAGATCTCAAGAATGCTGCCAATTGATTCTAGCTTATACCACGAAGACTCTGATCTCAAGGAATTGAAGGCTCTATTGTCAGGAGAGACAATCAAACGCATGGACCAAGAATCCAAGAGATATGCATTCAAGCTTGTTTTCTTGTAGAACGGAAGTGTTTGTCAGGCATGCGTTCATAAGTGAGAATGGTGATGAGTGTCACTTGATCATCACATTCATCATGTTCTTGTGTGCGAATGAATATCTTAGAATAAGAATAAGCTTGAGTTGAATAGAAAAACAATAGTACTTTGCATTAATTCATGAGGAACAGCAGAGCTCCACACCTTAATCTATGGGGTGTAGAAACTCCACCGTTGAAAATACATAAGTGATAATTGTCCAGGCATGGCCAAATGGCCAGCCCACAAAACGTGATCAAAGATCAAAAGTGATACAAAGATGATCTAAAGATGAAGGATAAGAAATAAACCACTAAAAGTAGTTTTTATACTAAACTAGTCACTAGGGTTTACAGAAAATGTGTAACTAAGTGCAGATAGTGCAGAAATCCACTTCCGAGGCCCACTTGGTGTGTGCTTGGGCTGAGCATTGAAGCTTTCACATGTAGAGACTCTTCTTGGAGTTAAACGCCATCTTTGGTGCCAGTTTCAGCGTTTAACTCCAGCTTTTATGCCAGTTCTGGCGTTTAATGCCAGAATAGGGTAGAAAGTGGGCGTTCAAACGCCAGTTTGCGTTATCGAAACTCGGGCAAAGTATAGACTATTATATATTACTGGAAAGCCCAGGATGTCTACTTTCCAACACAATTGAGAATCCGCCAATTAGGTTTCTGTAGCTCTAGAAAAAATCCATTTCGAGTGCAGGGAGGTCAGAATCCAACAGCATCTACAGTCCTTTTTCAACCTCTGAATAAGATTTTTGCTCAGGTCCCTCAATTTTAGCCAGAAAATACCTGAAATCACAGAAATACACACAAACTCATAGTAAAATCCAGAAATGTGAATTTTGCTTGAAAACTAATAAAAATATACTAAAAAGTAGCTAGATCCTACTAAAAACTACCTAAAAACAATGCCAAAAAGCGTATAAATTATCCGCTCATCACAACACCAAACTTAAATTATTGCTTGTCCCCAAGCAACTAAAAATCAAATAGGATAAAAAGAAGAGAATATACTATAAATTCCAAAATATCAATGAAACTTAGCTCCAATTAGATGAGTGGGACTAGTAGCTTTTTGCCTCTGAATAGTTTTGGCATCTCACTTTATCCTTTGAAGTTCAGAATGATTGACATCTATAGGAACTCAGAATTTAGATAGTGTTATTGATTCTCCTAGTTCAGTATGTTGATTCTTGAACACAGCGACTTTATGAGTCTTGGCCGTGTCCCTAAGCATTTTGTTTTCCAGTATTACCATCGGATACATAAATGCCACAGACACATAACTGGGTGAACCTTTTCAAATTGTGACTCAACTTTGCTAAAGTCCCCAATTAGAGGTGTCCAGGGTTGTTAAGCACACTCTTTTTGCTTTGGATCACGACTTTAACCGCTCAGTCTCAAGCTTTTCACTTGACACCTTCACGCCACAAGCACATGGTTAGGGACAGCTTGGTTTAGCGGCTTAGGCCAGGATTTTATTCCTTTGGGCCCTCCTATCCATTAATACTCAAAGCCTTGCATCCTTTTTACCCTTGCCTTTTGGTTTAAAGAGCTCTTGGCTTTTTCTGCTTGCTTTTTCTTTTTCTTCTTTTTTTTTCTTTTATTTTCTCCATTTTTTTCGTAAGCCTTGTTTTTCACTGCTTTTTCTTACTTCAAGAATCAAGTTTATAATTTTTCAGATTATCAATAACATTTCTCCTTTTTCATTATTCTTTCAAGAGCCAACAATTTTAACATTCATAAACTTCACTATATAAAATATGCACTATTCCAGCATTCATTCAGAAAGCAGAAAGTATTGTCACCACATCAAAATAATTAAACTAATCTCAAGGATGAATTCAAAATTCATGTACTTCTTGTTCTTTTGCATTTAGAACAATTTTTTATTTAAGAAAGGTGATAGATTCATAGGACATTCATAGCTTTTAGGCATAGAAACTAGACATTAATGATCATGTAAAAAAGACATAAACATAAATAAACATAAAGCATAGAGAACGAAAACAGAAAATAAATAGACAAGAATATTAAGGAACAGGTCCACCTTAGTGAGGGTGGCGTTTTCTTCCTCTTGAAGAACCAATGGTGCTCTTGAGCTCCTCTATGTCTCTTCCTTGCCTTTGTTGCTCATCCCTCATAGCTCTTTGATCTTCTCTAATCTCACAGAGAATGATGGAGTGCTCTTGGTGCTCCACCCTTAGTTGTCCCATGTTGGAACTTAATTCTCCTAGGGAGGTGTTAATTTGCTCCCAATAGTTTTGTGGAGGAAAGTGCATCCCTTGAGGCATCTCGGGGATTTCATGATGAGGAATTTCCTCATGCTCTTGTTGAGGTCCATGAGTGGGCTCTTTTGTTTGCTCCATCCTTTTTTTAGTGATGGGCTTGTCCTCTTCAATGAGGATGTCTCCCTCTATGACAATCCCAGCCGAATTGCAGAGGTGACAAATGCGGTGAGGAAAGGCTAACCTTGCCAAAGTGGAGGACTTGTCAGCCACCTTGTAGAGTTCTTGAGGTATAATCTCATGAACTTCTACTTCCTCCCCAATCATGATGCTATGGATCATGATGGCCCGATCTATAGTTACTTTGGATCTGTTGCTAGTAGGAATGATAGAGCGTTGGATGAACTCCTTCCACACATATGTCCATGAGGACTTGGTCCAACCTTTGATCAAAGTTGACCCTTCTAGTGTAAGGGCGTGCATTTTCTTGCATCATTGACAAGTTGAACGCCAACCTTACATTTTCTGGACTAAAATCTAAGTATTTCCCCCGAACCATTGTAAGCCAATTCTGTCTGGAATGCAAGCTGCAACAGGTAGTACTAAAGAAGCATCTTCTGAAGAAAAAGCTTATGATCCTGAGAACCCTGCAATGGCAGAGGTGAATTATATGGGAGAACCCTATGGAAACACCTATAATCCTTCATGGAGAAATCATCCTAACCTCTCATGGAAGGATCAATAGAAGCCTAATCAAGGCTTCAATAATAACAATAATGGAAGAAACAGGTTTAGCAACAGCAAACCTTTTCCATCATCTTCTCAGCAACAAATAGAGAATTCTGAACAGAGCCATTCTGGTCTGGTAACCATAGTTTCTGATCTATCCAAGACCACACTAAGTTTCATGAATGAAACAAGGTCCTCAATTAGAAATTGGAGGCACAGATGGGTCAGCTGAGTAAAAATATTACTGAAACTCCTCCCAGTACTCTCCCAAGCAATACAGAAGAAAATCCCAAGAGAGAGTGCAAGGCCATAGCCATGACCAACATGGCCGAACCTGGAGAGAGTGAGGAGGACATGAGTCCCAGTGAGAAAAGCCTCATGGGACGTCCTCTGGAAAGAAAGGAGTTTCCCTTTAAGGAACCAAAGGAATCTGAGGCTCATACAGAGACCATAGATATTCCATTGAACTTCCTTCTGCCATTCATGAGCTCTGATGAATATTCTTCCTCTGAAGAGGATGAAGACATCACTGAAGAGTAAGTTGCTAAATATCTAGGAGCAATCATGAAGCTGGATACCAAGTTATTTGGTACTGAGACTTGGGAGGATGAACGCCCCTTGTTCACCAGTGAACTGAATGCATTAATGAGGCAGACATTACCTCAGAAGAAACTGGATCCCGAAAAATTCTTCATACCTTGTACCATAAGCACCATGACCTTTGAAAAAGTTCTATGTGACCTGGGGTTAGGGATAAACCTCATGCCACTATCTGTAATGGAGAAACTGGGAATCTTTGAGGAAGAAGCTACAAGAATCTCACTAGAGATGGCAGATAAATCAATGAAATAGGCTTATGGACTAGTAGAGGACGTGCTAGTGAAGGTTGAAGGCCTTTACACCCATGCTGATTTCATAATCCTAGACACTAGGAAGGATGAGGATGAATCCATTATCCTTGGCAGACCCTTCCTAGCCACAGCAAAAGCTGTGATTGATGTTGACAGAGGAGAGTTGGTCCTTAAGTTGAATGAGGACTACCTTGTATTCAAGACTCAAGGTTCTACTTCTGTAACCATAGAGAGGAAGCATGAAAAGCTTCTCTCAATGCAAAGTAAAACAAAACCGCCACATTCAAACTCTAAGTTTGGTGTTGGGAGGCCACAACCGAACTTTAAGTTTGGTGTTGAGAGGCCACAACCAAACTCTAAGTTTGGTGTTAAGAGGCCCTAACCCTGCTCTGATTATCTGTGAGGCTCCATGAGAGCTCACTATCAAGCTATTGACATTAAAGAAACGCTTATTGGGAGGCAACCCAATGTTATTTAATTATATCTATTTATTTTCCATTGTTATTTTATGTTTTCTTTAGGTTGATGATCATTTAAAGTCACAAAAAATTTGAAAAATCAAAAATAGAATGAAAAACAGCATTAAAAATAGCTAACCTTAGAGGAAAAGCTTACTGGCATTTAAACGCCAGTAAGAGTAGCAAAATTGGCGTTAAACGCCCAGTCTGGCACCATTCTGGGCGTTTAACGCCAAAAATTGGCACCAGACTGGTATTTAACGCCAGAAATAGGCACCAGACTGGCGTTTAACGCCAGAACAGGGCACCAAGTTGGCGTTAAATGCCAATAAAGGGAGAAAAGATGGCGTTAAACGCCAGAAACAAGCAGCAATCTGGCGTTTAATGCCAGAATTGCACTCTAAGGGTGTCTTACACGCCTAAATGGAGCAGGGATGTTAAAGTCCTTGACGCCTCAGGATCTGTGGACCCCACAGGATCCCACCTACCCCACCTCTTCTTCTCTTCTCTTCACACCTTTCCATAACACTCTTCCCCAAATACCCTTCACCAATCACCTCATTCACTTTTCCCCAAAACACCACCTATCTTCAAATTCAAAACTCTTTTTACCTCCCAAATCCAACCCCAAATACACGAACCAAGCCTCCCCCCACTCCTATATATACCCCTCATCACTCTTTCAATTTCACAAATCACAAACACCTTATACCCCCTTGGCTGAAATCACCCTCACCCTCCATCTCCTCCATCTTCTTCTTCTTCTCCTTCATTCTCTCTTCTTTGCTCAAGGAGGAGTAAACACTTTAAGTTTGGTGTGGTAAAAGCATTGCTTTTTGTTTTTCCATAACCATTTATGGCACCTAAGACCGGAGAAACCTCTAGAAAGAGGAAAGAGAAGGCAAAAGCTTCCACCTCTGAGTCATGGGAGATGGAGAGATTCATCTTAAAGGTCTATCAAGACCACTTCTATGAAGTTGTGGCCAAGAAGAAGGTGATCCCTGGGGTCCCTTTCAAGCTCAAAAGGGGTAAGTATCTGGAAATCCGATATGAGATTAGAAAAAGAGAATGGGAAGTTCTCTCCAATCCTATTCAACAAGTGGAATCTTAATGGTTCAAGAGTTCTATGCAAATGCATAGATCACTTGGAACCATGATCAAAGTATGAACCCGAATCCAAAGAATTGGCTTACAATGGTTCGGGGGAAATACTTAGATTTCAGTCTGGAAAATATAAGGTTGGCGTTCAACTTGCCAGTGATGCAAGAAAACGCACGCCCCTACACTAGAAGGGTCAACTTTGATCAAAGGTTGGACCAAGTCCTCATGGACATATGTGTGGAAGGAGCTCAATGGAAAAGTGACTCAAGAGGCAAACCGGTTCAGTTGAGAAGACCGGACCTTAAGCCTGTAGCTAGAGGATGGTTGGAGTTCATCCAACGCTCTATCATTCCTACTAGCAACCGATCCGAAGTAACTGTGGATCAGGCCATCATTATCCATAGTATAATGATTGGGGAGGAAATGGAAGTTCATGAGATTATACCTCAAGAACTCTACAAGGTGGCTGATAAGTCCTCCACCTTGGCAAGGTTAGCCTTTCCTCACCGCATTTGTCACCTCTGCAATTCAGCTGGGATTGTCATAGAGGGAGACATCCTCATTGAAGAGGACAAGCCCATCACTAAAAAGAGGATGGAGCAAACAAGAGAGCCCACTCATGGACCTCAACAAGAGCATGAGGAAATTCCTCATCATGAAATCCCTGAGATGCCTCAAGGGATACACTCTCCTCCACAAAACTATTGGGAGCAAATTAACATCTCCCTAGGAGAATTAAGTTCCAACATGGGACAACTAAGGGTGGAGCACCAAGAGCACTCCATCATTCTCCATGAGATTAGAGAAGATCAAAGAGCTATGAGGGAGGAGCAACTAAGGCAAGGAAGAGACACAGAGGAGCTCAAAAGCACCATTGGTTCTTCAAGAGGAAGAAGACGCCACCCTCACTATGGTGGATCCGTTCCTTAATCTCCTTGTCTATTTATTTTTTTCTCTGTTTCCGTTCTCTATTCTTTATGTTTATTTATGTTTGAGTCTTTATTACATGATCATTAGTGTCTAGTGTCTATGCCTAAAAGCTATGAATGTCCTATGAATCCATCACCTTTCTTAAATAAAAAAATGTTCTAAGCGGCTAAAAAGGATCCAAGGCTTTGAGCATTAATGGATAGGAGGGCCCAAAGGAATAAAATCCTGGCCTAAGCGGCTAAACTAAGCTGTCCCTAACTATGTGCTTGTGGCATGAAGGTGTCAAGTGAAAAGCTTTAGACTGAGTGGTTAAAGTCGTGATCCAAAGCAAAAAGAGTGTGCTTAAGAACCCTGGTCACCTCTAATTGGGGACTCTAGCAAAGTTGAGTCACAATCTGAAAAGGTTCACCCAGTTATGTGTCTGTGGCATTTATGTATCCGGTGGTAATACTGGAAAACAAAATGCTTAGGGCCACGGCCAAGACTCATAAAGTAGCTGTGTTCAAGAATCAACATACTGAACTAGGAGAATCAATAACACTATCTAAATTCTGAGTTCCTATAGATGCCAATCATTCTGAACTTCAAAGGATAAAGTGAGATGCCAAAACTGTTCAGAGGCAAAAAGCTACTAGTCCCGCTTATCTAATTAGAGCTAAGTTTCATTGATATTTTGGAATTTATAGTATATTCTATTCTTTTTATCCTATTTGATTTTTAGTTGCTTGGGGACAAGCAACAATTTAAGTTTGGTGTTGTGATGAGCGGATAATTTATACGCTTTTTGGCATTGTTTTTAGGTAGTTTTTAGTAGGATCTAGCTACTTTTTAGTATATTTTTATTAGTTTTCAAGCAAAATTCACATTTCTGGACTTTACTATGAGTTTGTGTGTTTTTCTGTGATTTTAGGTATTTTCTGGCTGAAATTGAGGGACCTGAGCAAAAATCTGATTCTGAGGCTGGAAAAGGACTGCAGATGCTATTGGATTCTGACCTCCCTGCACTCGAAATGGATTTTCTGGAGCTACATAAACCCAATTTGTGCGCTCTCAATTGCGTTGCAAAGTAGACATCCTGGGATTTCCAGCAATATATAATAGTCCATACTTTTCCCGAGTTTTGATAACGCAAACTGGCATTTGAACGCCCACTTTCTACCCTATTCTAGCGTTAAACGCCAGAACTGTCATAAAAGCTGGAGTTAAACGCCCAAACTGGTACCAAAGATGGTGTTTAACTCCAAGAATAGTCTCTACACGTGAAAGCTTCAATGCTCAGCCCAAGCACACACCAAATAGGCCCCGGAAGTGGATTTATTTCTTAGTTACTGCACTATTCTGCACTATCTGCACTTAGTTACTCATTTTTTGTAAACCCTAGTGACTAGTTTAGTATAAAAACTACTTTTAGTGATTTATTTCTTATCTTTTATCTTTAGATCATTTTGGAATCTATCTTTTCATTTTTGATCACGTTTTGGGGGCTGGCCATTCAGCCATGCATGGACCATTATCACTTATGTATTTTCAACGGTGGAGTTTCTACACCCCATAGATTAAGGTGTGGAGCTCTGCTGTTCCTCATGAATTAATGCAAAGTACTATTGTTTTTCTATTCAACTAAAGCTTATTCTTATTCTAAGATATTTATTTGCACACAAGAACATGATGAATGTGATGATCAAGTGACACTGATCACCATTCTCACTTATGAATGCATGCCTGACAAACACTTCCGTTCTACATGAAAACAAGCTTGAATGCATATCTCTTGGATTCCTGGTCCATGCATTTGATTGTCTCTCCTGACAACAGAGCCTTCAATTCCTTGAGATCAGAGTCTTCGTGGTATAAGCTAGAATCAATTGGCAGCATTCTCGAGATCCGGAAAGTCTAAACCTTGTCTGTGGTATTCTGAGTAGGATCTGGGATGGGATGACTGTGACGAGCTTCAAACTCGCGAGTGTTGGGCATAGTGACAGACGAAAAAGGATCAATGGATCCTATTCCAACATTTGTGAGAACCAACAGATGATTAGCCGTGCAGTGACAGCACATTTGGACCATTTTCACTAAGAGGACGGACGGTAGCCATTGACAACGGTGATCCCCCAACATACAGCTTGCCATGGAAAGGAGTATGAATGATTGAATGAAGACAGTAGGAAAGCAGAGATTCAGAAGCAACAAGCATCTCCATACGCTTATCTGAAATCCCACCATTTGAATCTGCCTAACTGAGATTTACAAGATGACCATAGCTTGCTTCAAGCCGACAATCTCCGTGGGATCGACCCTTACTCATGTAAGGTATTACTTGGACGACCTAGTGCACTTGCTGGTTAGTTGTGCGGAGTTGTGAAAAAGAGTTGAGATTACGATTGTGCGTACCAAGTTTTTGGCGCCATTTCAGAGATCACAATTTCGTGCACCATCAGCCACCAATTTTCTAAAGCCTGGGGCTGTGAATTGAGTGCCATTGTCTGTGGTAATGGAGTAAGGAACCCCAAACCTTGTGACAATATTTCTATATAGGAATTTTTTACTTCTTTGAGCAGTGGCGTTAGCTAAGGGCTCTGCCTCAATCCATTTTGTGAAATAGTCTACCCCTACGATGAGGAACTTGACCTATCCCGATCCATGAGGGAAGGGCTCAAGGAGGTCGAGTCCCCATTTTGCAAATGGCCAGGGTGAGGTTACGCTGATGAGTTCCTCTGGTGGGGCGATGTGGAAATTAGCATGTTTCTGACATGGTGGACATGTCTTTACGAACTCTGTTGCTTCCTTTTGCATAGTTGGCCAATAGAATCCGGCTCGGAGTACTTTTTTGGCGAGAGCTCATGCTTCGAGATGGTTACCACAGATGCCACTGTGTACTTCTTCTAAAACTTCCTTTGTGTTGGAAGTCGGCACACATTTTAACAGTGGTGTTGAAATCCCTCTCTTGTATAGAGTATTGTTTACGATGGTGTAGTATTGTGCCTCCTGTTTTAACCTCTTTGCCTCCTTCTTATCTGTAGGGAGTGTTTCTATTTTGAGGTAATTAATTATGGGAGTCATCCATACTTGATCCAGATCTGTTATGGCTAGGACCTTTTCTTCTTTTGAGATTGATGGGTTCTGCAGTATTTCCTGGATGAGGCTTCTATTGTTGCCCCCTGGTTTGGTGCTGGCTAGTTTTGAGAGTGCATCAGCTTAAGCATTCTGTTCCCGAGGTATATGGTAGACCTCATATTCCCAGAGTTGTCCGAGCTGTTCCCTGGTTTTGTCCAAGTACTTTTTCATGGTGGGATCCTTGGCTTGGTAGCTCCCTACTATTTGTGAGGTGACTACTTGTGAGTCGCTAAAGATGATAAGCTTTTGAGCTCCAACCTCCTTAGCCAGCTTCAAACCAGCTAGTAGTGCCTCATATTCGGTCTGGTTGTTTGAAGCAGGGAACCCGAATTTGAGGGAAAGTTTGATTTGGGTTCCCTGATCGCTTTCCATTATCACGCCTGCGCCACTTCCGATTTTGTTTGAAGAGCCATCTACGTAGAGATTCCATTCTATGGGAGTTTCCAGAGTGTCAGTGTACTCAGCAATGAAGTCGGCCAAATATTGGGACTTGATGGCCTTTCGAGTTTCGTATTAAAGATCGAACTCAGATAGCTCGACTGCCCATTGTAGAATTCTTCCTGCTAAGTCTGTCTTCTGGATGATGCCTTTTATGGGCTGATTAGTCCGAACCTTGATGGTGTGAGCTTGAAAATATGGGCGAAGTTGTCGAGACGTTAGTATGAGAGCGTAGACGAACTTCTCTATCTTTTGAGAATTCAGTTCGGCCCCTTGTAGTGCTTTGCTGATGAAATAGATGGGTTGATGCCCACTATCGTCTTCTCTGACCAGTGCTGAGGCTATTGCCAAATTTCCTACTGTGAGGTATAATACAAGTGGTTCTCCTTCCCGTGGTCGAGTTAGAATAGGTGGTTGTCCCAGGAACCATTTGAAATCCTGGAAAGCCTGCTCGCACTCCGTTGTCCATTCAAACCTCTTTCCTAGGAACCTTTTAAAATTCTGGAAGGCCTGTTCGCACTCCGTTGTCCATTCAAACTTCTTTCCCTTCTTTAAAGTGGTGTAGAAGGGGAGAGACCTTATGGCCGATCCGGCTAGAAATCTGGACAAGGCTGCTAGTCTTCTATTGAGTTTTTGTACCTCTTTGACGTAGGTTGGACTTTTCATGTTGAGTATTGCCTGACATTTATCTGGGTTTGCCTCGATTCCTCTTTGTGTGAGCATGAAGCCCAAGAACTTGCCAGCTTCTACTGCAAAGGTGCATTTTGCTGGATTGCGTCGCATATCGTGCTTTCTTATGGTATGGAATACTTTAGTGAGGTCGGATAGTAGCGATTCTTCACTATTTTTTGACCAACATGTCATCTACATATACCTTCATGAGTTTCCCGATATGGTCTGCGAAGAATTTGTTCATTAATCTTTGGTATGTAGCTCCTGCATTTTTGAGTCTGAATGGCATGACTACATAACAATAGTTTGCTTTTGGAGTTAG
Organism: Arachis ipaensis; assembly: GCF_000816755.2. NCBI lineage: Eukaryota > Viridiplantae > Streptophyta > Magnoliopsida > Fabales > Fabaceae > Arachis > Arachis ipaensis. Next base: position 73,482,133 of record NC_029791.2, read on the forward strand.
AAATGAGGTTTTTTTCCTTATCGGGTGGATACATTGGGATTTGGTTGTATCCTGAATAAGCATCCATGAACGAGAGGTACTTGTATCCGGAGGAGGCATCCACTAGAGTGTCGATATTTGGGAGTGGATAGGGGTCTTTTGGGCAAGCTTTATTGAGGTCGGTGTAATCAGTGCATATCCGCCATTTCCCATTTGACTTTTTCACCAAGACAACATTGGCTAGCCATAGAGGGTACTTGACTTTGCTTATGAATCCTGCCTCCAGTAGAGCTTGTACCTGTTCTTCCACAGCTTGGGATCTTTCCGGTCCAAGCTTCCAACGCTTCTGCTGTACTGGCTGAGATCTTGGATATACTACCAGTTTATGGCACCTTAGCTTGGGGTCTATGCCCTGCATATCTGTAGCCCTCCATGTGAATAGGTCGACATTATCCCTTAGGAATTGTATCAAGGGCTTCTTTACCTCTTTCTTTAGGGTTGCCCCAATATTTGTTGTTTTGTCCTGGTTATCTCCGATTTGGACTTCTTTGATCTCGCCTTCAGGTTGTGGACGGAGTTCTTCCCGACCTCGAACTCTCCCCAGTTCGATGGTGTGGATTTCTTCCCCTTTGCCTCTGAGGTTCAGACTTTCATTGTAGCAGCGTCGCGCTATTTTTTGGTCTCCTTTTATCATAGCGATCCCTTCTGGAGTTGGGAACTTCATGCATAGATGTGGAGTTGAAACTACTGCAGCGAGCTGGTTCAATGATGCCCGACCTATCAGGGCGTTGTAGGCTGAGCTTACGTCGACTACAATGTAGTCTATGTTGAGTGTCCTTGATCGGGTTCCTTTTCCGAAGGTTTTGTGTAGTGAGATATATCCAAGCGGTTGGATTGGAGTGTCTCCTAATCCAAACAAGCTGTTCGGATATGCTCTAAGTTCTTTCTCCTGCAGGCCGAGTTTATCGAAGGCGGGTTTAAACAAGATATCCGCTGAGCTTCCTTGGTCCACCAATGTGCGGTGGAGGTTTGCATTGGCCAATATGATAGTGATGACCATAGGATTGTCATGTCCCGGGATGATGCCTGCCGCGTCTTCTTGGGTGAAAGTAATTGTAGGGAGGTTGGGTGATCCTTCTCCTCCCTCGACATGATATATTTCTTTGAGGTGTCTTTTGCGAGATGATTTTGAGATCCCCCCTCCTGCGAATCCTCCGTTCATCATGTGAACGTGTCTCTTTGGGGTGTGAGGTGGTTGTTATCTTCGTCCGACCTCTTCGTCCCTTCTTCTTTTTTGAGGCTCATCCGATTTGTTGGCTAAATACCGATCTACTCGTCCTTCTCTTACCAATTTCTCAATAACATTTTTTAAGTCGAAGCACTCATTGGTAGGATGTTCGTAGATTCGGTGATATTCACAGTATTCTGTCCGATTTCCTCCTCCTTTCTTGTTTTTGAGTGGACGAGGTGGTGGTATCTTTTCAGTATGGCATACTTCTCAGTAAACATCCACAAGAGACACGCAGAGAGGGGTATAGTTGTTGTATTTTTTAGGCTTCTTGCCGTATTGATCTTCTTTTTTCTTGGACTCTTTCTCCTTATCCCGAGAGGAGTAAGAGAATCCAGATTTTGAGGTCTCTCCTAGCCTTAAGTTTTCCTCCATGTTGATGTACTTCTCAGCTCGTTCCTGCACTTCATTCAGAGATGTTGGATGTTTCTTTGATATGGAGTGACTAAAAGGTCCTTCTCGCTGGCCATTGATGAGCCCCATAATGGCTGCTTCCATTGGTAGGCTTTGTATGTCCAGGCATGCTTTGTTGAACCTCTCCATGTAGCTACGAAGACTCTCCCGATCTCCCTGCTTGATTCGTAAGAGGCTTGGGGCGTGTTTGGCTTTGTCCTTCTGGATGGAAAATCGGGCAAGAAATTTCTTGGTCAGGTCGTCAAAACTTGTGATGGATCTGGGGGGTAAAGTGTCGAACCACTTGATTGCTGTCTTTGTTAGTGTTGTTGGGAAGGCTTTGCATTGAATAGAATCCGAGGCATCGGTGAGATACATTCTGCTTCTAAAATTGCTGAGATGATGGCTTGGATCTGATGGGTCGTCGTACGGGGTCATGTCGGGAGCTTTGATGTCTTTTGGGACTTTGGCTTTCATGATCTCTTTGGTGAATAGGTCTTGATCTTTGTGGGGGCTATCTTCATGACTGGATCGGGTAGTCTTGGTTTTAAGATCGGCTTCAAGCATTAGGAGCTTGTCCTTTAATTCTCGGCATCGCCTGGTTTCCCTTCGTAGGTCCCTCTCGGCTTTTCGTTGATGCTTGGCCTCTCTTTTGAGCTGTTTAAGACGATCTTGTTGAGCTTGAAGTGCCTCCAGGATTTCTGTGCTTGGCGAATTCTTGTCTTTGTTTGGCTGAGAGGTATCGTTTGGTGTGGTGTCCGCGTTCTTATGTGGCGTCCTATTTTCTAGATCAGAGTAGTGGTCGTTGTCAAGGTTTACCTGAAACTGTAGGTCGATCTCGGATGAGATCTCTTTGTACTGGTTGGAGCTGTTGTGTCTGACTTGTTGGGCTTAGTTGGTGGTGCTGATTCTTCGTCACTGGAGGGTGGTGGTACCTGCAAGGGACTCTTATGCTTAAGTTAGCAAGGGTATTAAGCAGATTTTTAGTAGAATTAGAGTATGAGTTATACCTGGGTGCTCCAGTTATTTATAATGGTGTGGAGTGACCTTTCTAGAGATAAGATAGTTATCTTATCTTATCTTTGAGTGGAGTTAACTTATCTTTAAGGGAACCGCCCTTATCCTTCTAGACTTGGGCTGCCTTTGGACTTAGGTCGTGTTCCTCTGTTTGGGCCCTTTTTGGGCTTCTCTTGGTGATTTGGCCGAAGTTTTTAAGAAGAGATCGGGTAATCCTGACCTGAAGAGGTCGGTCGACTTGTCGTCAATCAGCCCGGGTCATACAGCTCGACCCAAGGCATGAACACTAGTTTAGTTAGAATCCAACCAAACATGAACCAAATCAACCCCTTTTTCTGCCTCTCTTAACCCAGCTCATTCTCTCCCTCTTTATTTAGCTAATCATATGTTAAATAAGAGATAGATAAGTGTAATGAGGTGTAGTAAAACAATAATCATAATAGCATAAAGAAAAGTGCAAGGAAAGTCATTTTTTACAACATGATTTATGTTTCCTTCCCAGGATCCACGTATAAACTCTCTGCCCCTCTTATTTCTTCATCAAACTTCTTTATTTAAACCAGTTAGAATTAGAAAAATAAAGGGAAGAGAGAAAGAAAGAATGACCAAAAGACTAGGAGAGAAAGAAAGCTTATGAAACTTTATGTTTTCATCTTATTTATCCTCCAAAATTCAAGAACACCAACCTCTCTTCTTGCTCATACATTAAGTCAGCCATAACCCTTACATATTCAACTTCCTTCTCTTCTTCTTGCCATAAAAAATTTCAGAATATATCACCTCCTTTGTATGCTCTTAAGGTTTGGTTTTGAGAAGAACTTCCAAGAGAAATCATGGTTCTTAAGTTCTTGCACATGAAACTCAATCTTAGCACCTTCAAGAAGGAATAGTTATCATATTTCTAGGCTTAAGAAGATGCATTATTTCTTCCTCTTGTTGTCTCCATTTCAGTTATAGAAAAACTCTAGAATTAGAGATTATTGTTCATTGATTTCTTTACTCTATGTTTTAGGAAGTTATAAAGAAACTCCTCGTTAAAGTCTCTAACTTCAAAGAGTGAGAATCTCTCCCTTTCTCTTCATCTCTCCATTCGGCCATGAGATCATAAATAAGAACAAAAATCTATTTTCATCTGAATTCGGAAAGGGTGATAATTTTGAAGTTTAATAGAGAAGTAATCAAAGAGAGCAAAATGATTTAAGAAAATTTGTCGTGTTGGTATAGAATTTCACACAAAATGAATGAACTCTCGTTGCAAGTATAGTTCTACACCAACAAACAATCCTCCCAATCAAAAATTTGGTTTTGTCACAAGTACAAACCTCAATGAAAATTAATCGAAGTATTTAGACTCCGGGTCGTCTCACAAGGAATTGCAATGAAGTGGTCAATTATTGGCTATGAAGAACAAGGGGGGTTTGATTTGATAAGAGGACAAGAATTTAAATGGCAAGAATGTAAATCAAGCAAATAACTAAAGAAAACAAGTAATAAGGAGAGACATTCATGGCAAGAATTGAGATCATAGGCTTTCTATCCTAGTCATACAATATTAATTCATCTTATTTAGTCAACTCCAATAAATGAAAGAAGGTATCATGTTATCTTCACATAGGGAGAATGTCAAACAAGACTAATCAATCATATCACCATAATAACAAGAATTTATCCTATTTCGTCATCTCCAACATTGGAAGAAGGTATAAGTTATCTTCCATGAGAGAAAGTCAAACAAGACTAGTTAATCTCAATCCAAATGTCGTAATCAACTCACTAATTGAATTAGCAAAAGATTAGAGTCAATGGAAATAATATTAACTAACAACTCTAGATCACCAACATGAGTTGGGTTTTTATGACTCAAGATTGCCCAATTACTCTTTCCAAGCCAAGAATGCTCAAAATCAACTCTAAAGTCCAACCAAGTATTTTGTCAAACACTTGGTGGGTACAAATGGAAAGCATAATAAATTGCAAGAAATAGTAAAATCTAACAACTACCAATTGCAAGAAAAGTAAATCCACAACTCAAATCATCAATTAAAAGAACATTAAACATTAAATTGCATTAAAGAGATCCAAATTCAACATGAGTCCATGAAGATTAAAAGAAGCATAAAAGTAAAATTAACGTTACAAATCAAGAGAATGAAAGTGTAGACGCAAGAAATCATAAAGAAAACAAGATGAAAAGATGAGATTGAACCTAGATCTAAGATGGATTAACCTAACCTAATTCTAGAGAGAAGAGCGAGCTTCTCTCTCTAGAAACTAACCTACATGATGCTAATGCTACAAACAATTGCTCCACCCTTGTCCAAGCTTGAATTCAGTATGAAATAGCATCAGAAATTAGTCGGATTGGGCCCAAAATGAGTTGCAAATCGCTGGCCATGATTTCACTTTAGTGAACCACGTGCTCCATCAGTGTGCACGCATACATGGCACGTGCGCGCCCCTATACATCAGGCAACTATAGCAAATTTTATATCATTTTGAAGCCCCAGATGTTAGCTTTTCAACGCAACTAGAACCGACTCATTTGGACCTCTGTAGCTCAAGTTATGGTCGATTGAGTGTGAAGAGGTCAGACTTGACAACTTTACGGTTCCTTCATTTCTTCATGAGTTCTCCCACTTTGCATACTTTTCTCCTCACTTCTTCCATCCAATACTTGCCTTATGAACCTGAAATCACTCAACAAACATATCAAGGCATCGAATGGAATTAAAGTGAATTGAATTTAGCTATTTTAAGGCCTAAAAAGCATGTTTTCACATTTAATCACAAATCAAGGGAGAATTGCAAAACCATGCTGTTTCATTGAATAAATATGGGAAAAGGTGATAAAATCCCCCAAATTAAGCACAAGATAAACCACAAAATCGGGGTTTATCAAATCTCCCCACACTTAAACCAAGCATATCCTCATGCTAAGAATAAAGAAGGACAAGAAAAAGGGTATGAAGATTTATTCAATGCAAAGAAACTATATAAACCTATCTACATGCATGCAACTAAATGCAAAATGCTTCTACCTACTTGGTTAAAAGTAAATCAATCTCCAAGAACATATATAAGCAAGTAGGGAAAAAGTCATATGACGACTCACAAACTCTCCCAATTCAAATATCAAAATGAAGTTAAAATAGACTTGCAAGAAGAACGCTCATGAAAGCCGGGAACAAGGAATTGAGCATCGAACCCTCACCGGAAGTGTATCCGCTCTAGTCGCTCAAGTGTATAGGGTCGATCACTTAATTTTCTTCTAATCATGCTTTCTATGATTTGTTTTTCATCTAACAATAAACAATTATTCAATGCATGCATACATTCATCATGAGGACTTGTTCATAGGTTATAATGGGGCTAGGGTTAAGGTAGGATGCATATGGTCAAGTGAGCTTGAAATTTGAATCTTTGATTAGCCTAAGCTCTCACCTAACACATATAACAACCTATACAATTCTAATACACAACTTAGCTACCCATGATTCCCACTTTTTTTCACATACTCATGCATTCTCTTTAATTAACATTCCATATGCATTGATTTTTATTGAACTTTACTTTGGGGTATTTTTGTCCCCGTTTTATTTCTTTTTCTCTTTTTTTTTTCTATTTTTGTTTCTTTTATTTTTTTCTATATTTTTTTTCTACACACATTTTTTTTCAAAAGTATATACAAACGTATCAATGCATATGGTTTTACGTATTTAATGCATAAGCATGTACCCAATCCCAAAAATCTTCAACAAAAATATAAAAACACACTTTCCTCTCAACCAATGTCCCAAGTTTCCCATACCCAAATGATACACACCCTCACTAGCCTAAGCTAATCAAAGATCCAAATTAAGGGCATTTATTGTTTTTCACTTAGGGGTAGTGATGTGCTAACATTAAGAACAAAAGGGATTAAATACGCTCAAAATTGGCTAACAATGGTTGATAAAAGGTGGGCTATTTGGGTAAGTGAGCTAAATGAAATGATGGCCTCAATCATATAAATGCATGTATACATGGAACAATAGACATAAAGAATCAAACAAATCAAGGATCACAATCATAGAAAGAGAACAATGCACACAAGAATGGAAAATAAGTGGTTATAAGATGTAACCACACAATTAGGCTCAAAACTCACATGCTTGTGTTCTTAGCTCAAAAACCATGTTCCAAAATAAATCCTTCAAGCAAGTTCATCACAAAAATTTTTTTTAAATTGGTAGGGTACCCTAAAAACAATTTTTCTTGGAAAAGAAGTCATCACCCTAACCAAGTAGTCATAACATAAAAAGAAATGGTGAAATATGTACAAATTCTAAGTAACATGCAACCAATCATGCAATGCAACAACTAACTAACAAAGGAAATCAAGAATTGGTGTTGAAAAAGGAAGTTGTTACCCATGGAGGTCTGTCGGATGACCTCCCCACACTTGGAAATTTGCACCGTCCTCGGTGCATGCAAAGAAGAGCAATGTGGATGGGTTGCTACAATTGATGAGCTACTTGAAAAGGTTGTGCAGATGAACTTGTTTGTTGCCTTATTAAGAAGCTTTTCCTTCTCCTTTCCTTCTTGGTGGCTAACCTAAAAGGAAAGAAAAAGAAAGAAAATTAAGCCTACAACAAAGATATCAAGCAAATAGAACATAGGCGAGGGCTAATGCCAAATAAGAGTAAGGTTCTCACTGTATGGTAGCTACAACATGTGAGTGAGAAAACAATATAAGCTAAGGCATATTAATTAACACTTGATGCAAAAGGAAAGTCAAAGCATAAGTGAATAACATGAAGAGCATGTCGAACATCAAGTTCAAACAACAATTAACACAAACAAGATTAGTGATAAGCATGAGAGCATTTGGTCCCATCCTAACTCAATGATGATGAGGTACAAAAATAAGGGATCATGAGTCAGGAAGGACTAAAGCATTAATCTTGTGTGTAGAGAAAATATTACAATTAATGCCACACAAGTCATGAAGCACCAAGAGTAAGCAAGAAATTCTCAACAATTGAGTAAGAGCATTCAACACCATTATTAAAATAAGAAACTCAAAAAAATATAAAATAAAAACAGGCTATAAAAATAAAATAAAAATGCAAAGAATAAAAGTATGCGAATGCAATGGACAAAAGAAAATGGAAGATGAGAAAAAAGAAACTCTTTTTTTTTTTACGACGTGGATGCGTCATGTACGCCCACGCGCTGATGCTGCAGGGACAATCCACGCGTATGCGCCATGCGTGCTAACGCGCGGATGCAGTAGGGACAATCCACACGTACGCGCCATGTGTGCTTACGCGCGGATCGCTTGGCACAAAGTTGGCATAAAGTGGGTACAACTCTCGAGTTTTAGTACTGGGAGTTTTAAAACCACGCCGACGCGCACGCGCACAGTGCGCTTGTGCGCCGATGCCCGCTTTTTTTTTTTCTATAAATGCTTAGAACAAAAACAGGGTACTCTCCTAATCTACAAGCATTCTAAAACAATCAAAAATCTAACTTAACAACAAATCTTTTTGGTTTTTGAAATATTTTTAAATACACTAAAAACAAAACTTATACTACAAGCAAAATGCAATCTAACAACAACTATTCTAATCAAAGCATGAATGCAACAAGCAACTATCAATAAAAGCAAAATGCATAAGAGTATAGAAAATAACAAGAACTACCTACAATGGCAACTCCAATCACTTATTAACCAAATCTAAAAGAGAATGGAAAGAGTTTACCATGGTGGGGTGTCTCCCACCTAGCACTTTTATTTTAAGTCCTTAAGTTGGACATTTGGAAGGCTCCTTGTTATGGTGGCTTATGCTTGTACTCATCTTGAAACCTCCACCAAAGCTTGGACTTCAAGTAAGCTCTAAAATTCAAAACCAATGGCACCAAGCTTTGACGAAGTTCCACACAAGCTAAGGGCTTCCAAAATTGATCTTCATCTATTCCTGGATCCCAAATTTTGTTTCAACACCCATCTTCAAGTTGATCATCACAATTCCAATTAGGTGAGAAGTGATCCGAATTCTCAAGTAAACACCAAAGCATCTTCCTAGACCCCTTTAGTTGAGAACTATAACAACCATTACACTTGGACTTTGAGTTTCCAACCATAAGGAACCTTGATTGGCACTTCCACCCACTAATAAATTCTCTTTTGCTCTTGACAAAGTTCTTCACATTTAACCACCTCTTCACCAACTTCTTCTAGCTCTTCCCCACTCTTCATGTTACAACATGGAGGTAATGTAGAACTTATCTCAACATTTACCTCAATATCAATAGGAGAAGGTTCCTCAAATACCAAAGGATCATGTGTTGGTGTGGGATCATCTTTAAGAGGAGGAATTGTTGTTAGCTCACCTCCTTCCAATTCTTCATCATTCATTATATGCTTAGGAGGTTGCGCATTACCCTCTTCAACATCATTTTCAAGCTCATTGGAAGAAGGTTCAACAACTTCCACAAGATCATCAACAATATCACTTGGTGTGGAAGTGTTCTCAAGCTTGGAATCCACCTCTTGTTCAACTCCGCCTAGCTCTTCAACCACTTCTTCTTCATTAACACTCTCCATCCTTTCCACTTGTTGCACGACACACTCTATGCTCTGCTCTTTGGTTGGTTCTCCACATTCATCCGTGGAGATGCTTTGTCTACGGTATGAATCTCATGCGTCCAAGTTGGCTTTAATTTTGGCAAGGTTAGCCTCGATAGTTTTGTGTCTCTTTTGGGCTTCCTCTTGCTCCTTTTGACGGATTATTGCTTGAAGTCGATCCATTGCTTCCTTGAGATGATCCATTGGCTCTTGTTCCACTTGGCTAGTATAAGTAGGATCATATTGCTCTTGGATTGATGGATATGGGTATTCTTCCATAGAGGGTTGTGGTGGAAAGGGGAATTCATTTTGTGGTTGAAAGTTATCATACATGGGAGGTGATTCATCTTGGTAAGAATAGTGAGGTGGTGGTTTTTGAGGGTATTGGTGGTGGAATTGGGGTGGTCTTTCATATGGTTCATATGGTTCACAAGGTGGTTGGTATGGTGGATATGGGTTGGGGTCATATGGAGGTAATTGGGGGTAAGGGGCTTGTGAGTAAGGTGGTTCAAAATTATGTTGAGGAGGTGGTTCATAGGCATATGGTGGTGGTTGTTGACAATCACAATAAGGGTCACCACATCCATTAGATTGATATGTATTAGGATTAGGATTATACCCATAAGAATCTGGAGAGGTTGTTGTTGCCAAGAAGGTTGATCAATCCCTTGAGGCTCCTCCCGTCTTTGATTGTTCCATCCTTAATGCACATCCTCATTGTAGCTCCCATTTCCTACAACATAATTTGAACCAAACTCATAACCAAAGTAAGGATGAGAATTCATAATAGCAAATAAAAACAAAAGCTAACAAAAATAAGCAACAAAGTCCTAAGCCTAACAAAAACTAACAAATAAGCAAAAGGAAAACATATTCACAATATTCACAATAGCCAATAATGTAACACCAATGCAACTCCCCGGTAACGGCGCCATTTTGATTTAAGAAAATTTTTCGTGTCCGTATAGAATTTCACACAAAATGAATGAACTCTCGTTGCAAGTATAGTTCTACACCAACAAACAATCTTCCCAATCAAAAATTTGGTTTTGTCACAAGTACAAACCCCAATGAAAATTAACCGAAGTATTTAGACTCCGGGTTGTCTCACAAGGAATTGCAATGAAGTGGTCAATTATTGGCTATGAAGAACAAGGGGTGGGTTTGATTTGTGGTACACGAATTGTAAATCCCACTTTTCACAGCTCGTACCACTAACCAGCAAGTGCACTGGGTCGTCCAGGTAATACCTTACGTGAGTAAGGGTCGATCCCACGGAGATTATCGGCTTGAAGCAAGCTATGGTTATTTTGTAATTCTTAGTCAGGAAATCAATGATAAGAGTGATTATATTTATGAAGAGTAAAAAGCATAAATTAAATAGTTCTTGTTATGCAGTAATAGAGAACAGATTGAGGTTTTGGAGATGCTCTGTCTTCTGAATCTCTGCTTTCCTTCTGTCTTCTTCTTCACGCACGCAGGTCTCCTTCCATGGCAAGCTGTATGTTGGTGGATCACCGTCGTCAATGGCTACCATCCGTCCTCTCAGTGAAAATGGTCCAAATACGCTATCACCGCACGGCTAATCATCTGTCGGTTCTCACTCATGTTGGAATAGGATCCATTGATCCTTTTGCGTCTGTCACTACGCCCAGTACTTGTGAGTTTGAAGCTCGTCACAGTCATCCCATCCCAGATCCTACTCGGAATATCACAGACAAGGTTTAGACTTTCCGGATCTCAGGAATGGCCGCCAATAATTCTAACCTATACCACGAAGATTCTGATCATGAACCAAGAGGCTATGAGATACACACTCAATCTAAGGTAGAACGGAAGTGGTTGTCAGGCACGCGTTCATAGGTTGAGAATGATGATGAGTGTCACAGATCATCACATTTATCATGGTTAAGTACAAGCGAGTATCTTAGAATAGAAACAAGCGTGATTGAATAGAAAACAAAAGTAATTGCATTAATTCATCGAGACACAGCAGAGCTCCTCACCCCCAACCATGGGGTTTAGAGATTCATGCCATCAGAAATACAATATGAAATGTGTAAAATGTCATGAGGTACATAGAAAGTCTCTAAAAGTTATTTTTATACTAAACTAGTAGCTAGGATTACAGAAAATAAATAACTAAGTGCAGATAGTGCAGAAATCCACTTTCGGGCCCCACTTGGTGTGTGCTTGGGCTGAGCATTGAGCTTTACACGTGTAGAGGCTTCTCTTGGAGTTAAACACCAGGTTGTAGCTTGTTTCTGGCGTTTAACGCTACAATAGGGTAAAGACTTGGCGTTAAACGCCAATTTGCATCGTCAAAACTTGGGCAAAGTATAGACTATTATATATTGCTGGAAAGCCCTGGATGTCTACTTTCCAAAGAAATTGAGATCGCACCAATTGGTTCTATGTAGCTCTAGAAAATCCATTTAGAGTGCAGGGAGGTCAGAATCCAATAGCATCTGCAGTCCTTTTTCAGCCTCTGAATCAGATTTTTGCTCAGGTCCCTCAGTTTCAGCCAGAAAATTCTTAAAATCACAGAAAAACATACAAACTCATAGTAAAGTCCAGAAATGTGAATTTTGAATAAAAAATAATAAAAATATACTAAAATGTAATTAAAACATGCTGAAAACTACTTAAAAACAATGCCAAAGAGCGTATAAATTATCCGCTCATCACAACACCAAACTTAAATTGTTGCTTGTCCCCAAGAAACTAAAAATCAAATAGGATAAAAATAATAGAATATACTATAAATTCCAAAATATCAATGAAACTTAGTTCCAATTAAATGAGCGGGACTAGTAGCTTTTTGCCTCTGAACAGTTTTGGCATCTCACTTTATCCTTTGAAGCTCAGAATGACTGGCATTTATAGGAACTCAGAATTTAGATAGTGTTATTGATTCTTCTAGTTCAGTATGTTGATTCTTGAACACAGCTACTTTATGAGTCTTGGCCGTGGCCCTAAGCACTTTGTTTTTCAATATTACCACCGGATACATAAATGCCACAGACACATAACTAGGTGAACCTTTTCAGATTGTGACTCAGCTTTGCTAAAGTCCCCAATTAGAGGTGTCCATAGTTCTTAAGCATACTCTTTTTGCTTTGGATCATGACTTTAACCGCTCAGTCTCAAGCTTTTCACTTGACACCTTCACGCCACAAGCACATGGTTAGGGACAGCTTGGCTTAGCCGCTTAGGCCAGGATTTTATTCCTTTGGGCCCTCCTATCCATTAATGCTCAAAGCCTTGGATCCTTTTTATTTTACCCTTGCCTTTTGGTTTAAAGGGTTACTGGCTTTTTGCTCTTGCCTTTTGGTTTAAAGAGCTCTTGGCTTTTTCTGCTTGCTTTTTCTTTTTCTTTCTTTTTTTTTTGCCATTTTTTTTGCAAGCTTTTGATTTTCACTGCTTTTTCTTTCTTCAAGAATCAATTTTATGATTTTTCAGATTATCAAATAACATTTCTCCTTTTTCATCATTCTTTCAAGAGCCAACAATTTTAACATTCATAAACAACAAATTCAAAAATATGCACTGTTCAAGCATTCATTCAAAGAAACAAAAAGTATTATCACCACATCAAAATAATTAAACTAATTTCAAGGATGAATTTGAAATCATGTACTTCTTGTTCTTTTTTGATTAAAAATATTATTCATTTAAGAAAGGTGATGGATTCATAGGACATTCATAGCTTGAAGGTATAGACACTAGACACTAATGATCATGTAAGAAAGACACAAACATAAATAAACATAAAGCATAGAGAACGAAAACAGAAAAAATAAATAGACAAGGAGATTAAGGAACGGGTCTACCTTAGTAAGGGTGGCGTCTTCTTCCTCTTGAAGAACCAATGGTGCTCTTGAGCTCCTCTATGTCTCTTCCTTGCCTTTGTTACTCCTCCCTCATAGCTCTTTGATCTTCTCTAATTTCATGGAGGAGGATGGAATGCTCTTGGTGTTCCACCCTTAGTTGTCCCATGTTGGAACTTAATTATCCTAGGGAGGTGTTAATTTGCTCCCAATAGTTTGTGAAGGAAAGTGCATCCCTTGAGGCATTAGTGGTTATGGAAAAACAAAAAGTAATGCTTTTTCCACACCAAACTTAAAATGTTTGCTCGTCCTCGAGCAAAAGAAGGAGGAAAGGGGGAGAAGGAGGTGTGTGGTGGGTTCGGCCAAGGGTGGGGGAAGTGTGTATGAAAAGGTGTGGTAGGTGGGGATCCTGTGGGGTCCACAGATCCTAAAGGGTCAAGGACTTATCATCCCTGCTCCATTGAGGTGAGCAAAAACGCCCTTAGTGTGCAATCCTGGCGTTTAACGCCAGACTGCTGCTTGTTTCTGGCGTTAAACGCCGGCTTTTCTCCCTTTATTGGCGTTAAATGCCAACTTGATGCTCTGTTCTGGCATTAAACGCCAGTCTAGTGCTTGTTTCTGGCATTTAACGCCAGCTTGATGCTTCTTTCTAGCGTTAAACACCAGTCTGATGCTTCTTACTGGCGTTTAAACGCCAGTAAGCTCTTCCTCCAGGGTGAGCTGTTTTTAATGCTATTTTTCATTTTGTTTTTTATTTTTCAGTTATTTTTGTGACTTCACATGATCATCAACCTAAAGAAAACATAAAATAGCAATGGAAAATAAATAGATATAATTAAATAACATTGGGTTGCCTCCCAACAAGCGCTTCTTTAATGTCAATAGCTTGACAGTGGGCTCTCATGGAGCCTCACAAATAATCAGAGCAGGGTTGGGGCCTCTCAACACCAAACTTAGAGTTTGGTTGTGGCCTCCCAACACCAAACTTAGAGTTTGAATGTGGGGGTTTTGTTTGACTCTGATGGAGAGAAGCTTTTCATGCTTCCTCTCCATGGTTACAGAAGGAGAACCTTGAGTCTTATAGTTTGCAATGTCTACATACCACGGAGCTTCCTGAATAGCAAACAATTTCTCATCCGGAAAGGTTTCAGTGATCTCAGTAGGAGGGAGGGATGCTCCTGCTACTGGTTCTATCCGGGACAGGTGATCAGCTACTTGTTTCTCTATCCCTTTTCTGTCTCTTATTTCTATATCAAACTCTTACAGAAGCAACACCCATCTTATGAGCCTGGGCTTTGAATCCTGCTTTGTGAGTAGATATTTAAGAGTAGCATGGTCAGTGTACACAATCACTTTTGATCCTACTAAGTATGATCTAAACTTGTCAATGGCATAAACCACTGCAAGCAGCTCTTTTTCTGTGGTTGTGTAATTTTTCTGTGCATCATTTAAAACACGACTAGCATAATAAATGACATGCAGAAGCTTGTTATGCCTCTGTCCCAATACTGCACCAATGGCATGGTCACTGGCATCACACATTAGTTCGAATGGTAATGTCCAATCTGGTGCAGAAATAACTGGTGCTGTGACCAGCTTAGCTTTCAGAGTTTTAAACACCTACAGACACTCTGTGTCAAACACAAATGGTGTGTCAGCAGCTAGCAGATTGCTCAGAGGTTTTGCAATTTTTGAAAAATCCTTTATAAACCTCCTATAGAATCCTGCATGCCCCAGAAAGCTTCCGATTGCCTTAACATTGGTGGGTGGTGGTAATTTTTCAATTACCTCTACCTTAGCTTGATCCACCTCTATTCCCTTGTTCGAAATTTTATGCCCAAGGACAATTCCTTCAGTCACCATAAAGTGACATTTTTCCCAATTTAAAACCAGGTTAGTCTCTTGGCATCTTTTTAGAACAAGTGCTAGATGGTTGAGACAGGAGCTAAATGAGTCTCCAAATACTGAGAAGTCATCCATGAAGACTTCCAAAAATTTCTCTACCATATCAGAGAAGATAGAGAGCATGCACCTCTGAAAGTTTGTAGGTGCATTGCACAGACCAAAAGGCATTCTTCTGTATGCAAATACTCCAGATGGACATGTGAATGCTGTTTTCTCTTGGTCCAGAGGATTTACTGCAATTTGGTTGTAACCTGAATAGCCATCCAAAAAGCAGTAGTATTCATGACCTGCTAGTCTTTCTAGCATCTGGTCTATGAATGGTAAAGGGAAGTGATCTTTCCTGGTGGCTGTATTGAGCCTTCTGTAGTCAATACACATGCGCCACTCTGTAACTGTTCTTGTTGGAACCAGTTCATTTTTTTCATTATGAACCACTGTCATACCTCCCTTCTTAGGGACAACATAGACAGGGCTCACCCAGGGCTATTAGAAATAGGATAAATAATCCAAGCCTCTAGTAACTTAGTGACCTCTTTCTGCACCACCTCCTTCATGGCGGGATTTAGCCACCTCTGTGGTTGAACCACTGGCTTAGCATCATCCTCCAATAGGATCTTGTGCATGCATCTGGTTGGGCTAATGCCCTTAAGATCACTTATAGACCACCCAAGAGCTGTCTTGTCTGTCCTTGGAATCTTTTCAGAACAAGTGCTAGATGGTTGAGACAGGAGCTAAATGAGTCTCCAAATATTGAGAAGTCATCCATAAAGACTTCCAGAAATTTCTCTACCATATCAGAGAAGATAGAGAGCATGCACCTCTGAAAGGTTGCAGGTGCATTGCACAGACCAAAAGGCATTCTTCTGTATGTAAATACTCTATATGGACATGTGAATGCTGTTTTCTCTTGGTCCTGAGGATCTACTGCAATTTGGTTGTAACCTGAATAGCCATCCAAAAAGCAGTAGTATTCATGACCTGCTAGTCTTTCTAGCATCTGGTCTATGAATGGTAAAGGGAAGTGATCCTTCCTGGTGGCTGTATTGAGCCTTCTGTAGTCAATACACATACGCCACCCTGTAACTGTTCTTGTAGGAACCAGTTTATTTTTTTCATTATGAACCACTGTCATACCTCCTTTCTTAGGAACAACATAGACAGGGCTCACCTAGGGGCTATCAGAAATAGGATAAATAATCCCAGCCTCTAGTAACTTAGTGACCTCTTTCTGCACCACCTCCTTCATGGAGGGATTTAGCCGCCTCTGTGGTTGAACCACTGGCTTAGCATCATCCTCCAATAGGATCTTGTGCATGCATCTGGCTGGGCTAATGCCCTTAAGATCACTTATGGACCACCCAAGAGCTGTCTTGTGTGTCCTTAGCACCTGAATTAGTGCTTTCTCTTCCTGTGGCTCTAAAGCAGAGCTTATGATTACAGGAAAAGTGTCACCTTCTCCCAGAAATGTATATTTCAGGGATGGTGGTAGTGGTTTGATCTCGGGTTTAGGAGGTTTCTCCTCTTCCTGAGGAGTTTTCAGAGGTTCTTTTATTTCCTCTGGTTCCTCCAGATCAGGCTGAACATCTTTAAAAATGTCCTCTAGCTCTGATTCGAGACTCTCAGTCATATTGATCTCTTCCACCAGGTAGTCAATAATATCAATGCTCAGGTAGTCTTCTGATGTATCTGGATGCTGCATAGCTTTGACAACATTCAACTTAAACTCATCCTCATTGACTCTCAGGGTTATCTTCCCTTTTTGGACGTCAATGAGGGTTCGTCTAGTTGCTAGGAATGGTCTTCCTAGAATGAGAGTTGTACTCTTGTGCTCCTCCATTTCTAGCACTACAAAGTCAGTAGGGAAGGCAAATGGCCCAACCTTGACAATCATGTCCTCAATTATGCCTATTGGGTATTTAATGGAGCCATCAGCAAGTTGAAGACAGATCCGGGTTGGTTTGACCTCTTCAGTCAAGCCAAGCTTTCTGATAGTGGATGCAGGGATTAGGTTGATGCTTGCCCCAAGATCACATAGAGCTGTCTTGGTACAAGCACCCTCTAATGTGCATGGTATCATAAAGCTTCCGGGATCCTTAAGCTTTTCTGGTAAGCTTGTTAAAATGACTGCATTGCATTCTACAGTGAGAAAAACTTTTTCTGTTTCTATCCAATCCTTCTTATGACTTAAGATCTCTTTCATGAACTTAGCATAAGAGGGTATTTGCTCAAGTGCCTCTCCAAACGGAATCTTTATTTCAAGAGTCCTGAGATAGTCTGCAAAGCGGGCAAATTGTTTATCCTGTTCCCCTTGGCGGAGTTTCTAAGGATAAGGCATTTTGGCTTTATATTCTTCAACCTTAGTTGCTATAGGTTTATTTCCTACAGAGGCAGGTTGAGAAGCCTTCTTGAGGGAGTTATTATCAGCACTTGCAGGTGTCTGATCCCTCACTGGCGTTTGAACGCCAGAACTAAACATGGATTGGGCGTTTAACGCCAGTTTTTCATCCTTTTATGGCGTTTGAACGCCAGACTTATTCCTCTCTGGGCTCTTACTGTCCTCAGAGGGATTTTGGGTAGCAGGTTGCTCATCCTCTATCAACTGTTCTTTTCTTGGCTTTCTGCTGCTTTGAGTTGAGGTATTTAATGTTTTTCCACTTCTTAATTGAACTGCTTGGCACTCCTCTGTTATCTATTTTGATAACTGCTATTTTGTCTGATTCAATTGTGATTCCATATCCTTGTTAGCATTTTCGGTTTCTTGTAGCATCTCCTTAACTTATGCTAACTGCCTTGTTATAGAAGATAGTTGCTGATTGAGTTCAGCAACTTATTCCTGAGGACTAAAGTCAGTTGATACTGCCTTGGCTTCTTCTTTCATGGAGGACTCATCACTTATGTACAGATGCTGATTTCTAGCAACTATATCGATAAGCTCTTGAGCCTCTTTAATAGTCTTTCTCATGTGTATAGATCCAACAACTGAGTGGTCTAGAGATATCTGAGCTTTTTCTGTAAGCCCGTAGTAGAAGATGTCTAACTGCACCCACTCTGAAAATATTTCAGAAGGGCATTTCCTTTGCATCCCTCTGTACCTCTCCCAGGCGTTATAAAGGGATTCACCATCCTCTTGTTTAAAGCCTTGGATGTCCAGCCTTAGCTGTGTCATCCTTTTTGGAGGGAAATATTGATTCAGGAATTTGTCTGATAACTGTTTTCATGTTCTTATGCTTGCTGTAGGTTGGTTATTTAACCACCTCTTAGCTTGATCTTTTACAGCAAATGGAAACAGTAACAATCTGTAGACATCCTGATCTAATTCCTTGTCACGTACTGTGTCAGCAATTTGCAAGAATGATGCCAGGACATTTTGGCCAGTTTCACTGACCTTTTCTTTATTGTTTTTAGGGTAGTTTCATGCATTTCCTTTGGAAATAAGCTCGTTTTGGGTAGATATTCATTTACATCTTGATTCAAGCATACATTGTACACTTTACATGATTTCATGAGGATTTTGCATGAATTTAATGAAAAATTGGATGTTGCATTTCCCATGACTTGGACTAGAACTTTGATGCACTTTATTGCTTGATTTCAGGACAAAGGAAGCAAAGAAGAACCACATTAGTAGCTACGTTAGTTACACTAACGTTAACACTAACGTGGAATGGGAGTAACTTGCAAAGTTAATGAGAAAAGTCATTGCCAATAACGCTCTCGAAGCCATCATTGCCCACGTTAAGAGTCATGTTAACTAAGCTAAGGTGAACTCTAACGTGGAAGAAAGGAAATGGAGCCAACGTTAGTGACACTTAACATTATTACTAACGTTGGACCAAGCTCATAAGTGGCCACGTTAGTTGCCACGTTAACTTAGTTAACGTGGCCTCCAACGTTAAAAAGAAAAGAGGGACGCCAACGTTAGTGTCATTCAACATTCTCACTAACGTTGGCCAAGTCACAAGAAGCCACGTTAACTCCCACGTTAACCTAGTTAACGTGGAAGCTAACTTGAAGAAACTAAGTGATCGACAACGTTAGTGACACCAAACATTATCACTAACGTTGGGATGAACACACACTATCCCCAAGAGGCCACCTTAACTCCCACGTTAACCTAGTTAACGTCGAAGTTAACGTGAAGAAGAAAGGTTGTCGACAATGTTAGGGACACCAAACATTGTCACTAACGTTGGAAGGAGCCAACACAAGCCACAATGAGCCACGTTAACTCCCACGTTAACTTAGTTAACGTGGAAGCTAACGTGAGGAGAGGGATGATGAGCTAACATTAGTGACATTCAACTTTGTCACTAACGTTAAAGATGGCTAGCACAGCCACGTTAACCTAGTTAACGTGGACTCTAACGTGGGAGCTAAGGGGCACATTGGAACGTTAGTGACAATGTTAAGTGTCACTAACGTTCTCGAAGGTTGGCAAGCCTACGTTAAAAGAGCCACGTTAACTAAGTTAAGATTTGAGAGATTGAATTACAAGAAATTGTAATTCAATCACTTAAGATTGCCAAGGAGATCAATGAGTGCATTGATTGAGGAAGAGATGAAAATGAAATTGATCTGGAGAATGCAACATCTCCTAAGCCCAATGAACGCCCATTTCTGATCTTACCCATTCTCTTTAATTTCTGTTACTTACTTTTATGAGCAATTCCCCCATTCCCATTTACAATTCTGCAATTTACTTTCAGTCATTTACTTTCAGTTCTTTAATTCTAGCATTTACTTTTTCTGTCATTTACCTTTCTGCCATTTTATTTTCTGCAATTCTAAACTCAAACCCTGGATTCGCTCAACTAGAACATTCCTCTAATTAAAGTTGCTTGATCAATCAATCCTTGTGGGATTCGACCTCACTCTATTGTGAGGTTTTACTTGAAAAAAAATTTGGTACACTTGCCGAAGGAAATTTGTTATGAGACAAGTTTTCCGTGCATCAAAGAACTGTGCCAGAAACTCAGTAGGTTCTTCCTGTGGAAGACCGAAATACTGGCAGTTTTGCTGCACCATGACAATGAGCTGAGGATTTAGCTCAAAACTGCCTGCTTTGATGGGAGGTATACAGATACTACTCCTATATGCAGCAGTAGTAGGATTACCATATTACCCCAGAGTCCTTCTGGACTGTTCATTTCCACTTAGATCCATGATGGCAAGGAACACCAAACTTAAAAATTTTAAGATCAAAATATAAAGAAGACTCAAGAACACCTTGAAGACCCACAGAACAACAAGAATAAAATTCAAGGACTCAAGAACATAAAAAAAGAACAACAATTTTAAAACTTTTATAAAACTAAAAATAAATTTTCGAAAATTAAAGAAAAATAACAAGAGAACACCAAACTTAAAAGTTTGACACAAGATTTAATCAAAGAAAAATTATTTTTGAAAAAGTTTTAAAAGGAAGATACCCAATTACCAAGAACATAAGCACAACGCTCTAGCCAACTGAGCTATAAATTTAACGTGTTTTTAAAAAAAAAGATATTTAATGTATATAAAATTTTTTGAATACTGATAATTTGAAAACGCATAAGAAAAACAAGAAAAGACACAGAACAGGAAAAACTAAAGATCAAGCAAGAAAAATAACAAGAACAACTTGAAGGTCAAGAAAGAACAATGAACACAAATTTCAAAAATTTAAAGGAAAATAAAAACATGCAATTCACACTAAACATAAAATATGAATCTAAACTCAAACAGAAGACTTAAAGAAAAATTAAAAATTAATAAAGAAAAATAGTATTTTTGAAAGGAAAATAGCAGATGCAATTCTAGTGACTCTAAACCAACAAAAATAAATTATTCCTAATCTAAGCAACAAAATAAACCGTCAGTTGTTCAAACTCAAACAATCCCCGGCAATGGCGCTAAAAACTTGTTGCACGAATTGTAAATCACACTTTTCACAACTCGTACCACTAACCAGCAAGTGCACTGGGTCTTCCAAGTAATACCTTACGTGTGTAAGGGTCGATCCCATAGAGATTGTCGGCTTGAAGCAAGCTATGGTTATTTTGTAATTCTTAGTCAGGAAATCAATGATAAGAGTGATTATATTTATGAAGAGTAAAAAGCATAAATTAAATAGTACTTGTTATGTAGTAATGGAGAACAAATTGAGGTTTTGGAGATGCTCTGTCTTCTGAATCTCTGCTTTCCTACTGTCTTCTTCTTCAAGCACGCAGGTCTCCTTCCATGGCAAGCTGTATGTTGGTGGATCACCGTCGTCAATGGCTACCATCCGTCCTCTCAGTGAAAATGGTCAAAATGCACTGTCACCGTACGGCTAATCATCTGTCGGTTCTCACTCATGCTGGAATAGGATCCATTGATCCTTTTGCGTCTGTCACTACGCCCAGCACTTGTGAGTTTGAAGCTCGTCACAGTCATCCCATCCTAGATCCTACTCGAAATATCGCAGACAAGGTTTAGACTTTCTGGATCTCAGGAATGGCCGCCAATAATCCTAGCCTATACCACGAAGACTCTGATCATGAAGCAAGAGGCTATGAGATACACACTCAATCTAAGGTAGAATGGAAGTGGGTGTCAAGCACGTGTTCATAGGTTGAGAATGATGGTGAGTATCACGGATTATCACATTCATCACGGTTAAGTACAAGCGAGTATCTTAGAATAGAAACAAGCGTGACTGAATAGAAAACAGAAGTAATTGAATTAATTCATCGAGACACAGCAGAGCTCCTCACCCCCAACCATGGGGTTTAGAGACTCATGCCGTCAGAAATACAATATGAAATGTGTAAAATGTCATGAGGTACATAGTAAGTCTCTAAAAGTTGTTTTTATACTAAACTAGTAGCTAGGGTTACAGAAAATAAATAACTAAGTGCAGATAGTGCAAAAATCTACTTCCGGGGCCCACTTGGTGTGTGCTTGGGCTGAGCATTGAGCTTTACACGTGTAGAGGCTTCTCTCGGAGTTAAACGCTAGGTTGTAGCCTGTTTCTGGTGTTTAACTCTGGTTTGCAACCTGTTTCTGGCGTTTAACGCCATAATAGGGTAAAGACTTGGCGTTAAATGCCAATTTGTGTCGTCAAAACTTGGGCAAAGTATGAACTATTATATATTTCTGGAAAGCCCTGGATGTCTACTTTCCAACGCAATTAAGAGCGCGCCAATCGGTCTTCTGTAGCTAAAGAAAATCCATTTCGAGTGTAGGAAGGTCAGAATCCAACAACATATGCAGTCCTTTTTCAGCCTCTGAATCAGATTTTTGCTCAGGTCCCTCAATTTCAGCCAGAAAATACCTGAAATCATAGAAAAATACACAAACTCATAGTAAAGTCCAGAAATATGAATTTTGAATAAAAACTAATAAAAATATACTAAAAAGTAATTAAAACATGCTGAAAACTACTTAAAAACAATGCCAAAAAGCGTATAAATTATCCGCTCATCAATTTGATTAAAGGACAAGAATTTAAATGTCAAGAATGTAAATCAATCAAATAACTAAAGAAAGCAATTAATAAGGAGAGACATTCTTGGCAAGAATTGAGATCATAGACTTTCTATGCTAGTCATACAATATTAATTCATCTTATTTAGTCAACTCCAACAAATGGAAGAAGGTATCATGTTATCTTCACATAGGGAGAATGTCAAACAAGAGTAATCAATCATATCACTATAATAACAAGAATTTATCCTAATTTGTCATCTCCAACATTGGAAGAAGGTATAAGTTATCTTCCATGAGAGAAAGTCAAACAAGACTAGTTAATCTCAATTAAAATGTCCTAATCAACTCACTAATTGAATTAGCAAAAGGTTAAAGTCAATGGAAATAATATTAACTAACAACTCTAGATCACCAACATGAGTTGGGTTTTTATGACTCAAGATTGCCCAATTACTCTTTCCATGCCAAGAATGCTCAAAATTTACTCTAAAGCCCAACCAAGCATTTTGTCAAATACTTGGTGGGTACAAATGGAAAGCATAATAAATTGCAAGAAATAGTAAAATCTAACAACTATCAATGGTAAGAAAAGTAAATCCACAACTCAAATCATCAATTAAAAGAACATCAAACATTAAATTGCATTAAAAAGATCCAAATGCAACATGAGTCCATGAACATAAAAGATGCATAAAAGTAAAATTAACATCACAAATTAAGAGAATGAAAGTGTAGAAGCAAGAAATCATAAAGGAAACAAGATGAAAAGATGAGATTGAACCTAGATCTAAGATGGATTAACCTAACCTAATTCTAGAGAGAAGAGTGAGCTTCTCTCTCTAGAAACTAACCTACACGATGCTAATGCTAAAAACAATTGCTCCCCCCTTGTCCAAGCTTAAAGTCAGCATGAAATAGCATCAGAAATGAGTTGGATTGGGCCCAAAATGAGTTGCAAATCGCTGGCCACGATTTCACTTTAGTGAACCATGTGCTCTATCGGCACGCACGCATACATGGCATGTACGCGCCCCTATACATGAGGCAACTATAGAAAATTTTATATCATTTTGAAGCCCCAGATGTTAGCTTTCCAACGCAACTGGAACCGCCTCCTTTGGACCTCTGTAGGTCAAGTTATGGTCGATTGAGTGTGAAGAGGTCAGACTTGACAACTTTACAGTTCCTTCATTTCTTCATGAGTTCTCCCACTTTGCATCCTTTTCTCCTAACTTCTTCCATCCAATACTTGCCTTATGAACCAGAAATCACTCAACAAATACAACAAGGCATCGAATGGAATTAAAGTGAATTGAATTTAGCTATTTTAAGGCCTAAAAAGCATATTTTCACATTTAAGCACAAATCAAGGGAGAATTGCAAAACCATACTATTTCATTGAATAAATGTGGGAAAGGTGATAAAATCTCCCAAATTAAGCACAAGATAAACCACAAAATCGGGGTTTATCACAAAACCAAAGAGGTAAAGGTTAGGATAATAAAAGCTTATTGAACTGAATTAATCTTGTCATGATGATGCTTGATTTGTTGCTTGATGATGCCTTGATGAGTTTGAATGATTGTATTGATAATGAATGAATTTGAATGATTGTATTGATAATGAATAAGTTATGAATGATATAATGATGTGACGATATATGAAATTATGATGATGATGTTATCTGATTATGGTGCTGACCGAACTGATGAGAAACACTAGGGGCTGAGATTTATTGAATTAAATATGATGAATATGAAGATTAAAGAAAGAGTTAAGTGAAAGATGCTCATAAAATTTAGAGAGATAAAAGATGTAAATTTATGAGTAAAAGCCAAAATAGACCAAAATCATCATAAAAGCATTCTTGTTAGTGAATAGGAAAAGCGAAATTCTTAAACAAATAAGGAGAAAAGTTAAGGAATTAGTAAAAGATCACTAATTAGATGATTAAATATGGATAATAAAGTAAAAGACTCGGAACACAATATCTAATGAAGTGAGAAAAACATAAAAGACTAAAACATTGTAAAGAAACAGGTCAAAATAGATTCTACAGAATTATGCGGAAGAGACTGATTTTGCAAAATTTCTGCTCTTAATTGATGCCAGGGCATTTTAGCCAGTTTCACTGACCTTTTCTTTACTGTTTTTAGGGTAGTTTCATGCATTTTCTTAGAAAATAAGCTAGTTTTGGGTAGATATTCACTTACATCCTGATTCCAGCATACATTGTGCACTTTACATGATTTCATGAGGATTTTGCATGAATTTAATGACAAATTTGATGTTGCATTTCCCACGACTTGGACTAGAACTTTGATGCACTTTATTGCTTGATTTCAGGACAATGGAAGCAAAGAAGAACCACATTAGTGGCTACGTTAGTTACACTAACGTGGGCACTAATGTGGAATGGGAGTAACTTGCAAAGTTAATGAGAAAAGTAATCGCCAATAACGCTCTCGAAGCCATCATTGCCCACGTTAAGAGTCACGTTAACTAAGTTAACGTGAACTCTAACGTGGAAGAAAGGAAAGGGAGCCAACGTTAGTGACACTTAACATTATCACTAACGTTGGACCAAGCTCATAAGTGGCCACGTTAAGAGCCACGTTAACTTAGTTAACGTGGCCTCTAACGTTAAGAGGTAAAGGGGAAGCCAACGTTAGTGACATTCAACTTTGTCACTAACGTTGGCCAAGTCACAATAAGTCACGTTAACTCCCACGTTAACCTATTTAACGTGGAAGCTAACGTGAAGAAAGTAGGTGGTTGACAACGTTAGTGACACCAAACATTGTCACTAACGTTGGGATTAACCCACACAAGCCCCAATAAGCCACGTTAACTCCCACGTTAACCTAGTTAACGTGGAAGCTAACGTGAAGAAGGAAGGTGATCGCCAACGTTAGTGACACCTAACATTGTCACTAACGTTGGAAGGAGGCCACACAAGCCACAATGAGCCACGTTAACTCCCACGTTAACTTAGTTAACGTGGAAGCTAACGTGAGGAGGAGGGATGATGAGCCAATGTTAGTGACATTCACCCTTGTCACTAACGTTGGAGATGGCTAGCACAGCCACGTTAGAGGCCACATTAACCTAGTTAATGTGGACTCTAACGTGGGAGCTAAGGGCACATTGGAACGTTAGTGACAAAGGTAAGTTTCAATAACGTTCTCGAAGGTTGGCAAGCCTACGTTAAAAGAGCCACGTTAACTAAGTTAACATGGACTCTAACGTAAGGAAGGGGGAGACTTTTCAACGTTACTAGGAAAGGTGAGACCCAATAACGTGTGCGAAGGACATAGAGGCAACGTTAGTGGCAACGTTTGTGCCACTAACGTTGAAGTTAACGTGGCTCTTACTCTGGTGAGGAACGTTAGTGAAAAAGGTAATTGTCACTAACGTTCTCGAACCCATATTTTCACTGAACGTTAACACCACTAACGTCCTGAGCTAAAGTCTCTGCCCACTTCACACTTTCTCTCTGTAAGTAAAGCCAAGCCCAATGAAGAAGATAACTGCTTCAAACTCAAGATCCAAAGGCCCATACCCAAGACTTGAAGAGCCAACTAGAAGATCAGAAGAGTAGTATATATAGGAGTAGCTTTGAATTATTTTAGGGAGTTGGAAATTATAGGGAGCCTCTTAGCATATTTGACCAAGAAATTGGCTATTGATCAAGATTTGAGAGATTGAATTACAAGAAATTGTAATTCAATCACTTAAGATTGCCAAGGAGATCAATGAGTGCATTGATTGAGGAAGAGATGAAAATGAAATTGATCCGGAGAATGCAACATCTCCTAAGCCCAATGAACGCCCCATTTCTGATCTTACCCATTCTCTTTAATTTTTGTTACGTACTTTTATGAGCAATTCCCCCATTCCCATTTACAATTCTGCAATTTACTTTCAGTCATTTACTTTCAGTTCTTTAATTCTAGCATTTACTTTTTCTGTCATTTACCTTTCTGCCATTTTATTTTCTGCATTTCTAAACTCCCTGGATTCGCTCAACTAAAACATTCCTCTAACTAAAGTTGCTTGATCAATCAATCCCTGTTGAATTCGACCTCACTCTATTGTGAGTTTTTACTTGACGACAAATTCGGTACACTTGCCGAAGGAAAATTGTTATGAGACAAGTTTTTTGTGCATCAAGTTTATGGCGCCGTTGCCGGGGATTGATTGTGCATCAACAATGATTAAATTGGAGGATAACTAGATTGAGCATTTTATTTTTGTTTGATTTAATTTTCCGTTTGAGTCATTTACTTTCTGTTTTAGTTAATTTCCTCCCTTCCCCCTACATTTTTCTTTGTTATTTACAATTCATTTCATTAACCCACTAACTGTTTGATATATTGCATCACTCACACTAACAGTCATTCTGACAGAAATACTTTCTGCATCTATTTTCCTTGCTTGTACTTGTTGGTTGTATGACAGGGAGAAGAAGTGGGGCTTCAACTTGCTTTGATTCTGAACCTGAGAGGAGCTTCCTTAGATTAAGGAGGGAAGCAAGAGGAAAGAGAGTAGTTGGTGTTGAGGAAGAGGAGGAATACTTTGAACCAAACATGGAAGAAAACATGGAGAACCATCATGAAGAAGAGGCTGACAACCATGGCGGAGGAGGTCGAGCAAATCATGCTGGGGAGGATCGAAGAGTTTTAGGCTCTTACATCAATCCAAACCCAGGAAACTGTGGAAGTAGCATTCAAAAGCCAACCATCGATGCCAACAATTTTGAACTAAAACCACAGCTCATCACCCTTGTTCAGAACAACTGTTCGTTCGGAGAAAGTGTCCAAGAAGACCCCAATCAACATCTAACCACCTTCCTGAGAATATGTGACACAGTGAAGTCTAATGGTGTTCATCCTGACGCCTATAGGCTGCTCTTATTTCCATTGTCACTCAAGGATAAGGCAGCCAAGTGGCTAGAGTCTTTCCCAAAGGAGAGCTTGACAACTTGGAAATTCACCTAGGCAAAACCATGATCCATACTCCAAGACCTACAACCCTGGATGGAGGAATCATCCAAACTTTGGGTGGGGAAATCAACAAGACCAAAGCCTTGATCAAAGACGCCCAAATCCCAACAATGCAAGCCACCAACATTTCACATCTAGACCATATCAACACCCCCATAACAACACCTCTCCACATCCACATCAAAACCAAAATATCTTACCTCATCCTTCCACCTCTAATCTCGATCTACAATCATTTGATGACAGACTCTCAAGGATTGAGAACCTACTTGAAGGCATAGGTAAGGAGATTCAAGACAATAAAGTGTTCAAGGAGGAAGTGCGAGCCAGTTTCAAGAACCAGGGAGACACAATCAAGAGGTTGGAATCTCAAGTGGGGTACCTCTCTGAGCAAATTCCCAAACCCACAGATGGATTCCCAAGTGACACAAAGAAGAATCCGAGAGGTGAAACAAAGAAAGTAAGATGGGAAGATTGCAAGATGGTCACTATAAGTGATAAAGAGACTGAGGACAAGCCAAGCAAGCTGTCAGAACAACCTGAAGATACCTCAGTAGAGAAGAAGGAAAAAGATTACCAAGAACCAAAAATCTCAAAACAGGAGCTGCTGAGACTCTATGCACCTTTTCCCCAACTGCTCAATAGTGCTGTGGAGAAGAGAATATACTCAAGGTTTCTAGATTTGTTTGCATCTCTGCATGTCAACATACCATTCATCAAGACTATTCAACACATGCCTGCATACATCAAGTATATGAAAGAGCTACTTCCCAGGAAAAGCTCACTCAAAGGAGGCCAAACTATAGTGATGAACAAGGAGTGCAGTGCCCTCATTCAACCACAGTTGCCTACAAAAAGAAAAGATCCAGGGAGTTTTCATGTCCCTTGTGCCATAGGAGGAACAATGTTTGATAAAGCACTCTGCGATTTGGGAGCAAGCATCAACTTAATGCCCTTATCCCTGGTGAAAAGGCTGAAGATCAATGAGATAATGCCCACAGATGTAGTCATCAGGCTGGCAGACAAAACTAAAAAACAAGCAATAAGAGTGGTGGAAAATGTGTTGGTAAAGGTTGGGAAATACTTTCTTCCCACAGACTTTGTCATTCTGGACATGGAAGAGAGTCACACTCACCCAATCATATTGGGAAGACCATTCCTAGCTACAGCCAGAGCACTCATAGATGTGGAGCGAGGGGAGTTAATATTGAGGATCCATGATGAACAACTCAGCTTTAATGTCTTCAAACTCTCACAAGAATCAGACCAAGAGAACAAAGAACCAAGCAAAGATCATAATGAGATGCTGACAGAGGAAGCAAGCACTGAGGCACAAGCAGCCCATTTGGGAAAGCCATTGCTTGATGAACAAGGAAATAAGCAGTTGTCACAGCTCAAGAAAAGCTGGAGGAACCTAAACCACTAGAGACATGTGAAGACAACAACAAAATTCCCTTAGAAGAAGAAGTCACAAAGAGTAAGGCAACATCAAAAGGGACAAAGAAGAAGGTACCAAGGGGGTGGAGGAACAAGAAGATCCCTACAGAGGACTTCTCTCCAGGGGATAAAGTGATCTCAGCTTACTTCCCAGATATCCCCCCTAATCTCCCCACTGTACCATCTCAGTTACCTAAGGTCTTCACTATCAACATATTTCTCTCCTTGGAACATGTAGAGATCATTGATACAACCAATAGATATAAGTCCACAGCAAGAGGGGAGGACTTTAAGCATTACCAACCACCCTGATGAGGGAGAAACGTTAAGCTAGTGACGCTAAAGTAGCGCTTCATGGGAGGCAACCCATGTTTTATATACTTTTAGAAAATAGTGAATAAGTCAATATTCATGAATCCTAACCCAAACTTGACAAACACTTGGTGAAATCCTTATATTGCAGTATATAATGAAGAACAAGTTTGGTGTTCAAAGCATGCCTAGAAAGCATGAATGCAGCTGAGAGCATGCTAGTCTTGGAGCTTTGAACAGAACTTTTCATCACAGTGCTCCAAACTAAGTTTGGTGTCACCCCATGGTGCCACCAATGTGCATATAAGGATACACAGTTAGTTAGTTAGTTGGAGTTCATGAATAAACAAAATCTTTTCTTCTTTTTATTATTCTAGCCGTAAAGTTTAACTTGTTTTTTTATGATATTAATTCTTACTTTTCTTATTTGATCATTATAGGGAAAAGGAGAGGAACATTGAAGGAGATTGATTGGACAACTAAATAAGAAAGGTTCGGCCACTTCATGAAGAGGGACTACACACTTGTTCTCAAAAGGGAACACATTGGAAAATGTTGCCATGCAACATTGAAAAAAAGAGACCCTTGAAGACCGAACCAATAACCCTCATAAAGTGATGATCCTTGTCCCTTCTCCATGCATAACCCCAACCGTCCATCAAAGCAATCACTCCATTCATTGCACTCAACCCTAAACAACCGAAAGTCTCCACACCCTTGCCAGCTTCACACATTAACCCTCATTCATGGCATCTTCGAGCTCTAAAAGAAGGAAGGGAAAGGAACCTATGGAGCAACACCCGTATGATAAAAAGAGATTTAGAAGCTTGAACCATGCATTGCAATACGGGTGGATGGTGGATAAGGAGATCATTTATGAGCTGGGATTTCAAGTTAGGAAAACTCAGTGTCCCGAAATCACAAAGAAGGTAGAAAAGAGAAGATGGGAGCTCCTCACTGATCCGGTCATTAAGATCAATGCAAACCTCATCAAAGAGTTCTACGCAAATGTGGCTAGAGAAGACAAAACCAGGGCTCCAACCTTCAAAAGCTATGTAAGAGGAAAGGAGGTGGACTTCAGCCCAAATGCTATAACAAGAACTCTTCACCTGAAATCACCACATTTTGATGAGCCCAGTTATCATGCAAGGATAAGTAAAAGCCAAGACAATGATGAGCTCACAGAAATCGTGACTGACATCTGTGTTATAGCAGCTGACTGGGAAAGGTATGGAGATGGGAGACCCCGATTCATCAAGAGGGGAGACCTTAGCCCAGAAGCCAAGGGATGGTTTGAACTCGTGAGGAGGTCTATCCTCCCAGCTGCAAATAATTTAGAGGTCAATATTAATCGAGCAACTATGGTACATTGCCTAGTACAAGGTGGAGAAATCAATGTGCATGAACTGATAGCTGAAGGAATTCAAGATTCAGCTGAGAAGCTTGAATCAGGTGCCAGACTTTGGTACCCCAGCACCATTCTCAGATTGTGCACAAAGGCCAAGGTGGTCTTCAAGGATAGCAATCCAGACTGGGTGAACCCAGGGAGGCTAATGACAATCCAGCGTCTGGTCTATACTACACCTGCTCAGCAACAAAGAAGGCCACAAATAGGGAAACTGAAAGCAAAAGAAGGAGCTCACCAAGAGGAGTCTCATCAGGAAGAATATCAACAAGAAGAGCATCTTTACCCAGCCGACATGAATATGAATCACCTTCTAAAAGCCATTGGAGATTTGGGGATGAGACATATGGAAGGATAAGAGCAAATACTAAACCTTCAGTCCAACTGGATGAGACAACAAGAAGAGTGGCAGAAACAACAAATGGAGTAGCAACTGGAACAATACTCCCAGCTCACTCAAGCCATCCACCAAGTTACTGAGAGGCAAGAACGTCAGGATAAGCACTTGCAAGAACTCAATCAGTGGCAAATAGCTCAGATGAAAGCATTCAATGAGTTCACTGTACTTAATGAAGGACGGCAACTACATAGGGAGGAGTTCAACATAAACACTCAGGCCAAGTTGAACTACATGTCTAGTCATATGCATCATCTACACTATGCCATCCCTACATATGATGAGTCCAAAAAGATTTTGTAGAACAAGAAGAAAGGAAGGTGAAACAGCAGAAGGAAACACTAAAGAAGAAGATGGAAGATGGTGGTTTCTAGAAGAAGTTGATTGGAAAAAGCAAAGGGAATGGGAGTACGAGCACTCAAGAGGGACACAAGGAGGACAAGCAAGGAGGAGAGCATGGGCAACCACATGAGTAAAAGGTGGTGGAGTTCCTTCTTTGGTCCATCTTTTTCTATGTTTTGAATAAGGAAGATCTTGTATGAAATAGAACCTGCTTCCATAATAGTTTGAACCTTTTTAATTCTGTCTTTTAAAGTTTTTTTTGTTGAATAGGTCTATGTTTGCTAGTGTCTATGTCACTGCATCATCTCTTTACTTACTTGTATGCTTGTCCCTTTGAATCAAATGAAAAGGAGAATGTGTATTTCAAAAGACCAGAGAGGAGTTCATACTATGGAGTAAGTTCATGAGTTTATGGTATAGTCATAAGTTAGCTAAGTTGGTTCAACCATAAGGTGGGAAGACAACTATCTGTCAGGAAAACTATGCTTGAGACACACCCCATGAGACTAGCTAAATAAGAAGATCCTAATAAGAAAAAGGGAAAGAACAATAAAGGTTGAAAAATAAAAGAAAAAGAGTAAGCAATAAGGCTAGGCACCAATGGTTTTAATCTTGAGGCATATGTCTGTGGTGCTCCTGTGTGAGGGATCTACTTGGATGAATAAGCTTTTAGGGGTGCCTTATCACTTGGTAACTTGGGTTAACTGACTCGGGATTATCAGCTAAAAGTCCACTATCAAGAGTAACCTTCACTACAGAGCATTTAGTAACCCAAAGAGGTGCTGGACATCAACGTCTCAAGAAAAGAAAATAAATAAACTATATGCCTGTGGTGTGTATGTATGGGGGAAAGAGACTTGAGGGAGTAAGTTCTTAGGGGTGTCTTAACACCTAGCACCTTGAACCAACTGGTTCGGGAGAGTTGGCTGAAAGCTTATCTTAAAGAGTCGCCCCCTTACAGAGCACTTAGTCTAAGAACACAAATAAGCCCTGAAATAACAATAAAAGGATCAATGAATAAAAGTCTCATGGGATGCAATCACAGTGAGTGTTCTAGGACATGATAAAGGTCTGAAAGCCAGGAATGAACCTAAGTTGCTATGCATGAAACCACCATAAAACCAGGGGCATGATCTCCACAAGAATGACTCATTTCTCTTGGCATTCCATTCATCATTCTCTTGTTCCAGTACTTGCTTAGGGACAAGCAAGCTTTAAGTTTGGTGTTGTGATGCCAGGGCATTTTGGCCAGTTTCACTGACCTTTTCTTTACTGTTTTTAGGGTAGTTTCATGCATTTCCTTAGAAAATAATCTAGTTTTGGGTAGATATTCACTTACATCCTGATTCCAGCATACATTGTGCACTTTACATGATTTCATGGGGATTTTGCATGAAGTTAATGACAAATTTGATGTTGCATTTCCCATGACTTGGACTAGAACTTTGATGCACTTTATTGCTTGATTTCAGGACAAAGAAAGCAAAGAAGAACCACATTAGTGGCTACATTAGTTACACTAACGTGGGCACTAACTTGGAATGGGAGTAACTTGCAAAGTTAATGAGAAAAGTAATCGCCAATAACGCTCTCGAAGCCATCATTGCCCACGTTAAGAGTCACGTTAACTAAGTTAACGTGAACTCTAATGTGGAAGAAAGGGAAGGGAGCCAACATTAGTGACACTTAACATTATCACTAACGTTGGACCAAGCTCATAAGTGGCCACGTTCAGAGCCACGTTAACTTAGTTAACGTGGCCTCTAACATTAAGAGGTAAAGGGGAAACCAACGTTAGTGACATTCAACTTTGTCACTAACGTTGGCCAAGTCACAATAAGCCACGTTAACTCCCACGTTAACTAGGTTAACGTGGAAGCTAACGTGAAGAAAGTAGGTGGTCGACAACGTTAGTGACACCAAACATTGTCACTAACGTTGGGATTAACCCACACAAGCCCCAATAAGCCACGTTAACTCCCACGTTAACTAGGTTAACGTGGGAGTTACCGTGGCTTATTGGGGCTTGTGTGGGTTAATCCCAACGTTAGTGACAATGCTTGGTGTCACTAACGTTGTCGATCACCTCCTTTCTTCACGTTAGCTTCCACGTTAACTAGGTTAACGTGGAAGTTAACGTGGCTTATTGTAACTTGGCCAACGTTAGTGACAAAGTTGAATGTTACTAACGTTGGTTTCCCCTTTACCTCTTAATGTTAGAGGCCACGTTAACCTAGTTAACCTGGAAGCTAACGTGAAGAAGGAAGGTGATCGCCAACGTTAGTGACACCTAACATTGTCACTAACGTTGGAAGGAGGCCACACAAGCCATAATGAGCCACGTTAACTCCCACGTTAACTTAGTTAACGTGGAAGCTAAGGTGAGGAGGAGAGATGATGAGCCAACATTAGTGACATTCACCCTTGTCACTAATGTTGGAGATGGCTAGCACAGCCACGTTAGAGGCCACGTTAACCTAGTTAACATGGACTCTAACGTGGGAGTTAAAATAAAATTCTAGAGAGTGAGATATACAACTTAGAGGTAGTGGTGTCCATGGTTCTGTTAAAATAAAATTCTGCAGACCAAGACTAACTTCTAACATGCATAACTTTCTCTTCAAGATTGATATTACCCTAAACTCAGTGGCAATTTAATTGTTGAGGAGTCTAGCTTAACCATGTTAAATTGGATTTTTATGGATATTTTAAGTAAGCGTGGCTACAGAATTGTTAGACGAATCAGTAACTTGTGTGGTTTGCTAAGAATTCCACAGATAGAATGTTAGAGTGAGACTAATTTTGTTTAAAAATTTAAAGGATCTATTTCATTACTCTAAAATCTCAAATTTTTAGGAGTTAAGAATTGGAAGTTATAAATTTTTGAAAATCACTGGTTAAATCTAGAGAGACTAATTTCTAGCACATTTTACAACAAACTTCCAATGTGCATAACTTCTACAATAAAATAGCTTTTGGAATGCAACTAAATAACACTTGTTACTAGGTGAGTCTAGAATTTCCAGTCTAAAATTTAGGTTGGTTTGGCTTTTGTGGTGAGAATTATCCAAGTTGGAAGTAACTCCTTGCTGTTTGAAAAGCTGAAATTGATAGATTTCTACATCAACTTTCAACATGCATAATTTCCACTACAAAATAGATATTTAGATTTTTACTATAAGTCAGATTTGTTGTCAGCCTTGTGTGCTCGCATATTTTCCTGAGTTCTTGAGACTATAATGGTCAGTGAGCTAGGATCCTTAGATGGTTATAAACTTTGGTCTGATACGATCGCGTGGACACAATGTTTGCGCAATTCTGACGTTATTTTTGTTTATAAACTGGGAAAGAAATTTGGCATGATGGGATTTTCTTGTTAAGAGATAAGTATAAAGATAATTAATAGTAATAATCAAGTGCAACATAGTAATTTGAATAATGACAACCTCATAACCTTAATAAAAGAGATTAAAAAACACTAAAGATAAGATAAAAAAGGAGAATATATAATTGTTCAAGAATAAGTAGAAATTGAAGATGATGGATGTTCAAGAATAAGTAGAGTTGGGAATATCCATAAAAAAACTTAAGAAAAGAGTGTAAGAGACCTAATATAAATGTTAGAATCACTAATGATAGAGTTGAATTGATTGGCACACAAAGGACCTACAAGATGAGCACGAAGAATACAAAAGACAAAAATAGTATGAAAGTACAAAAGATTTATAAGCTTATTAGAGAGCTGAGGGCAAGAGTTCCTCTAGAGAGTAACAAAAGATAGAGATGTGTTCCTCATAGAGAAAAGAGTTAAGTCCCAAGATGTTTCTTTTACTGCCTAGCAAAGCGGATAGATAGTGCTAATGTAGAGACGCCAGCCTAACTGATAGCCTATTTCTCATTGAGATGCACTTTTCAAAGCTATAGCGAGTTATTATTAGTATCATTTCTAGCCCAACTGACATGGATAAAACCGTGATGCTATGGTATCCTAACTAACGAAGAGAAGAAGAGGAGCGAATGGCAAACGAGCCAAATAATGCCAGAAAGACACTTGGTGACTTTACTGCTCCCACTTCTGGAATTTATGAAAGTAGCATAGTGAGACCTAATATACAAGCAAATAGTTTTAAATTGAAGGCCACTTTCATCCAATTGGTGCAACAAGGTCAGCTTAGTGGGAACCCTCAAGAAAATCTAAATCTGCACATATCTAACTTCCTACAAATATGTCACATAGTAAAGAATAATGGGGTCTCTCTCGAAGCCATCCAACTAAGGTTGTTCCCATTCTCTCTGAGGGACAAGGCAAAGTAGTGGCTCCAGACCCAACCTCTGGATAGTATAGCAACTTGGGATGATTTGGTTAATAAATTTCTATCCAAATTCTTTCCACTATAAAAATTAGCCAGGTTGAGACATGATATTCAAATCTTCACCCAGAAAGATGGAGAGTCCTTCTATGAATCCTGGGAGAGATATAAGGAGATGCTGAGAAAGTGCTTTCATGATATATTTCCTGACTGGTTACAACTCCAAACCTTTTACGACGGAGTCACCCACGCTTCTAGAACCTTGCTTGATTCATCAGTAGGCAGATCATTGCATAGAAAAACCACTGAAGAAGCTCTGGAGTTAATATAAGTAATAGCCAACAATCAATAAATGTACTCAGCAGAGAGATCAATGAACAGAAGAGTGATGAAATTAAGCACGTTAGACACACTATTGGCATAAAACAAGAAGATATCTCAACAAATCTCTTTAGTAACAAAACAAATGGGGAACATGCAAGTGTTCACAATGGGAACACAAGTCGTTACTTGTGACTTGTGTGGAGGAGGCCACAAGAATAAAGGATGTGATGTACTGCAAGGAGACCAACCATCCATAAAGCAAGTGAACTACATGGAAAACTTCTCAAGACCACCACAGAATGACCGCTTCTCAAAGACATACAATCTAGGGTGGAGGGACTATCCAAATTTTGGTTGGGGAAACCAAGAGTAAAAGAACTTCAATGTACCACTTCAACAACAAGCATTTCCAGTGCAACCACAAAACTCTCAAAAACTCTCTTCCCTTGAAGCTGCAATAGAGAAATTATTACAATCCACATCCACATTGGCAAAATCAAATTCCACTTTCATGTAACAAATTAAGAGCTTCATTGATGAGACAAGAGCAAATTTTAAGAACCAAGAAGCCTCCATTTGGAACATAGAAGTGCAAGTGGGACAAATTACTAAGCAATCAGCAACAACATATTCCAACGCCTTCCCAAGTGACACTAAGCCCAATCCTAGAGA
This sequence comes from Arachis ipaensis, assembly GCF_000816755.2. Lineage (NCBI taxonomy): Eukaryota > Viridiplantae > Streptophyta > Magnoliopsida > Fabales > Fabaceae > Arachis > Arachis ipaensis. The sequence continues at coordinate 73,518,809 of NC_029791.2, forward strand.
AGAATACAAGGCTATTATCCTGAGTAGTGGGAAGGTAATTGGCAAAGAACCCCTAAAGAAAATTGAAGAGAAGTTATGAAGCCTATGAAGATAGAAGAGGAGAAAGAACAAAAGCAAGAGAAGGAAGTAGTAAAGGCATACCAACCAATAATTTGATTCCCTCAAAGGCTTAAGCACAGAACCAAGAGAAGCAATACTCTAAATTTCTGGAGGTATTCAAGAAGCTACAAATCAACATTTCGTTCATAGAGCCTTAGAGCAAATGGAGCTTTATGCTAAATTCATGAAGGAGTTGTTGTCTAAGAAAAGATTGTTGAAAAAAGATCTGATAGTGGTTATGACCAAGGAGAGTAGTAAAATCATTCAAGGAGATATGCCAAAGAAACTAAAGGATCTAGTGAGCTTCCAAATTCCATGCACCATTGGAACCACCACTCTTGAGAAGGCATTGTGTGATCTAGGGACAAGCATCAATCTGATGCCCTTGTCCATGATGAAGAAGTTACAAATCAAAGAGATGAAACCAACAAGAATAGCTCTACAAATGGAAGATAGATTAGTGAAGTTTGCACATGGGGTGGTGGAAAACATTTTAGTCAAGGTGGAAAAATTCTTTCTACCAGTAGATTTTGTAATCCTTGATATCGAGGAAGTTGAAGATGCCTCCATCATCTTTGGGAGACCATTCCTAGCTATTAGAAGAGCTCTCATAGATGTAGAAAAGGGAGAGCTCACATTGAGGGTACATAAAAAACACATGGTCTTCAATGTTTTCAAAGACATACTTCATCCAAGTGAAGGAAAGAGCTGCATGAAGATTAACCTCATTAATCCAGCACCACAAGACGAAAAAGCTACCACCCACTCTTTGGAAGTTTCATGTCTATGCTTGGAAGCAAAGGAAGATTTAGCAATGGGACGATTAGTGGAAGACACCATAATAAAAGACAGACATAACACCAACAAGAATGAAGATGAAAGGGGTAGAGCACCAGTCAAACTAAAGATGGAATTTTCTCCTCCAATTCCCAAGCCCATATCTTTGGGAACCAACAAAGCTCCCCCTGTGATTAAGCATGCCTCATTGAGAAAGGATGAAGGGATTCATATGAAAAAGATCAAAAGGTAGCAAAACAAGAGAATAAATGAAAAAAACTTTGCACCAGGACAGAAGGTGCTACTAGTCCATCCACCACTGATGAAGCTAATTCCAAGAAAATTCAACTCAAGTTGGTCCAGACCTTACATAGTGAATAACATTCTCTGCCATGAACACATTGAGACCATAGATGAAGATAAAGGATGGAAATTCATAGTGAGAAGGGAGAGGTGAAAGCACCATGTTCAACATCCACCCCAACAAGTGTCACCATTTAAGCTAGTGACATTAAAAGAGTGCTTATTATGAGGCAACCCAATTATTGGTATCCTTTTATTTTATCCTTTTATTTTGTCTTTGATTTAGTTTGTCTCATTTGAATAAGCTCATACATATCTTATCTTTATTTTATTTGATAATCATGATCATTCAACTTGCATTACTCATCTTTATCACCTTTCATCACTTGTGTTTTTTTCTTTGTTGCTTGGGAACAAACAACCACTTTAAGTTTGGTGTTGGAAGCTGCGTAGAACATCAACCAGAAAGAGAAAGAGACATTGTGAAGAGTGAGTTGGTAGCTTTTGATGCACCACCATTTCGTGATACATTTTGTGCTTAATTTAGGTAGATTTTATCCACTTTTCCCACATTTATTCTATGAAATAGCATGGTTTCATAATTTTCTCCTAAACTGTACTTAAGTGTAAAAACATGCTTTTTAGGCCCTTAAATTGCTAATTTTGATTCACCTTTGATTCCACTAGATGCCTTGATGTGTTTGTTGAGTGATTTCAGGTTGAAAAAGCTAGGAATGGATCAAAGGAATGAAGAGAAAAGCATGCAAAATGGAGAAATCATGGGAAATCAAGGATTTGGGAGGCACTCAACGACGCGCACGCGCAATAGATGCACACGCATGGAATTGAAGTCGCATGGCGATGCATACGCGTACATGACGCGTACGCGTGGAAAGCAAAATTGCCAAGCGATGCGTACGCGTGACCCACACGTACGCGTCGATGCTCGCACGTGACTTCTTTAGAGAAATTGTGCTTGGGAAATTCAGAGGAGATCTTGGCCCAGTTTTGAGCTGAATTTTGGCGTGAAATGAATAAAAGGATCAAGGATTGAAGAGAAAAGGAAGACTTTTCACACATTCATACACTTTAGGCTAGTTTAGAGGTAGTTTCTAGAGAGGGAAGCTCTCTCTTCTCTCTAGAATTAGGATAGGATTAGGTTTAATTCTTCTCTAGATCTAGGTTTAATTTCTTCCTTTCATCTTGTTTCCATTTCAATTTCTTGTTGTTACATCTTTGCTCTCTTAGTTTTCTTGCCAATTTCCATTTATATTGACACACTATTGTTGGATTTGGATTCACTTTTGATGCAATTCATGTTTTACTTACCTTTGTTGTTTAATTGAGTTGTTGTTAATTCTTTGCAATTGAGTAGTTGTAGATTTAATATACTCTTGTTGTCCATTTACCATGCTTTTCCCATTTGCCTTCCAAGTGTTTGATAAAATGCTTCGAAGGATGTTAGAGTAGATTCTTCTCCTCTTGGCTTTGGTTGAGTAATTGGAGACTCTTGAGTTATCAAACTCCTTTGTTGATTGATGATTGGAAATTACTAATTGACTAGAATGTCACTAACTCTAGTCTTTCCTTAGGAGTTGACTAGGACTTGAGGATTCAAGTTGATTTATCCACTTGACTTTCCTTCATGGTTAGAGGTTGACTAAGTGGGAGCAATGGATAATTGATGTCATAATTGATGATGATAATGAGGATAGGACTTCCAATTCTCATTTCTTGCCAAGAGCTTTCTTAGTTATTAGTTTACTTCTTTTGCAATTTATCTTTCATGTCTCTTATCAAACCCCAAAATATGCATCTCATAACCAATAACAAGAACACTTCCCTGCAATTCCTTTGAGACATGACCTGAGGTTTAAATACTTCGGTTATTTTTATTGGTGTTTGTACTTGTGACAAACAAATTTTTGCATGAGAGGATTATTTGTTGGTTTAGAAACTATACTTGCAACGAGGATTTATTGTGAAAATCTAAACCGTCAAAAATCCGTTCATCAAAATGGCGCCATTGCCAGGGATTTCAAAATGTGTGCCATGTTATTGGTTATTGTCTATATGTGAATATTGTGAATATGTTTGCCTTTTGCTTCTTTGTTTGTTTTTGGTAGTTGTAGGAGTTTGTTCTCTTTATTTGTTTCTAGTTTTTGTTCTTATTCTCTCTTGCTATCATGAATTCTCATCCTTTTGGCTATGACTTTGGTTATAAGTATGTTGTAGGAAGTGGAGATTATATTGAGAATGTTCATTAAGGATAGGATAATCAAAGGTGGAAAGAGCCTCAAGCATATGCTTAACCTTATTGGCAACAACCTCCTCCGGTTTCGTATAGGTATAATTCCACTCCTTATGCACATCAATCTAATGGATGTGGTAGTCCTTATTGTACTTGCCAATAACCATCACCATATGCCTATAAGCCTCATCCTCAACATAGCCCTCAACCATACTCACAAGCCCCTTTTCACCAAACACCTTCCTATGACCCCTATCCATCATATAATCAATCACCCTTACCTTATCCTTGTGACCATTATGTAAGAAAATCCATAGATCCACCACAATTCCAACATCAATACTCCCAAGAACCACCTCGATATACACCACCTCCATATTTCCACCAAGAAGAATCACCTTCTTATTATGAACCCTTCCTCCAAAATGATGAACCCTTCTATCCACCCCAAGCCCAAATGAATGATTCTCTCACTCTACTCCTTCAAAGGCAAGAAGAGATGAAAATGGACGTACTAGAATTTGTGGCTACCTTGACCAAGGTAGTGGACGCTTCAATCTCCCGATACTCTTGCACTCACGGGAATCCTATTGCCAATTATGAAGAATCGATTGAAGAGTGTAGCATGAAGGAGAGACTAGAAACTCCGGTGGAGAATAAGGAGTGGGATTTTATATTAGAATAATTGGAGGAAGCTATGATTGTTGAAGAAGAGGAAGAAGTGGTTGAAGACTTAGGATATGCGAAACCACCATGGGAATCTCAAGAACCTCCCTCCAAGAAGCTTGATATTGATGTTGAGGAGGGTGTACAACCTCCAAGGCATATCATAGTTGGAGGCTTTGAAGAGGTTGATCAAGAGATGGATTCGATCATTGACGAGTTCTTATCTCAATTTGAATCGCCTCCCATTGGACATGAAGTTGAGCAAATGTTAAGTTCCCAAATCAAAGACAACTCTACACCAAGTGACATTGGTGACCTTGTTGAAGATTCTTCCAATGGATGTGAAGTTGATATTGAAGTAGACTTCACAAAACCTCCCAGATTTGATTTAATTGATGATGAGGAAGATTTAGAAGAAGTAGACGAGCAAGGAGAAGTTGAAAGAAGTTGTTAAGAGGTGGAAGTCACCAAAGAAGAACTCAAGGGAGTGGAACTCGTAAAGCCGTTGGAAATATCTCTCCCCAAGTCATCACCATCCTTTCTTTCATTCAAGTGGGTAAATCTCATATCCTAAGCTTTATGATCCCACTTGAATATGGTTTACTTGAGACAGATGGACAACTTAGAGTTCTTTGTGGTATAAAGAGCAAAAGGGAGATGGTTAGTGGTTGGCATTGTAAATCAAAGTTCATGATAGTTGCTTGCTCAAGGTTTGATTGCAAGGATTGGTGTGGAACTAGATTGTTTGGGTCTAGGAGAATGTTTGGTCGCCTAAGTAAGAATTCTAAGGACATGCCACCCAATTGGAATCATGATGATCAATTAGAATATGGGTGTGAAAATAAGATATGGGATCCTGGATCACAACATGAAGATCAATTTTGGGAGCTCATATCTTGGGAGAAACTTTACCCAAGCTTGGTGAAGTCGGTTGGAAATTCTGACAACCGTTTCAGAAGCAAGCATCCTTGGAGATTCAAGGATGAGTACAAGCATAAGCCACCATGACAAAGAGCTTCCCAAATGTCCAACTTAAGGACGTAAACTAAAAGTGCTAGGTGGAAGACACCCCACCATGGTAAACTCTTTCCATTCCCTTGTAAATAATCAATGAATGATTTGAGTTGCCATTGTGGGTAGTTCTCTTCTTTGAATATTCTTGTTTTAATGCCCTATTTGTTAGTTTGTTTAAATTACATCTTGTTCTTGAATTGTATGTTGCTTGTATTACAAGTTTGGTTAGTTTTGTATTTGAAAATTTTTGAGAAATCAAAAGATTTTTTTTGTTAACTTTGATTTTGGTTGGTTTTGAGTATAGAGTGTGTTAGAAGGATTTTAAGCTCTATTTTAGTGTTTCTTTAAAAAAAAAAGGGGCCAAGCATGCGTACGCGTGCCCGATGCGTACGTGTCGATACGCCAACATGCCCATACATTTTCCAGAGAGTTACGCCCACTCTATGCCCATTTTATGCCTTTGGCACAACTCCATCCCACGTGTGCGCGTACCTTACACATATGCGTCGATTTCTATTCTATACCTCAACGCTCACGCGTATATGACGCGTACGCGTCGATGTGCCAACATGCCCCCATACATTTTCCAGAGACTTGTGCCAAAGCTGTGCCGAAACTGTGGCTTTGGCACAACTCAATTCATGCTTAAGCATCCATTATGCAACCGCGTCGATTTCTTTTCTGTCCACCCACGTGCACGCGTCAAGGACGTGTACGCATGGATTCAAAATCGTTAATACCCCTACGCGCAAGCCCTAATCCAGTCGTGTCCTTTACCCTTTCCCTTTTCAACGTTCCATTTTCTCCTTCTTCTTCCTCCAAACCCAAACCTCCATAACCACGCCACAAGTCCTGCAACTGCCACACCCGCCACCACTCAGGCGACCGAACTGCCGCCGATCACTCTCTTTCTTACCCTCATTCTCTTTTCTTCTTCTTTCCCCCTTTTTTCCTCCTCTCAGTCAATTTCTCCCTTCTCTGCCATAATCATTAGCACCGCCGCAGCCATTGTCGCCGGCGAACTCCCTTTCACTGTTCATCAAACCCTTCCTTCTCTCTCAGCCGATTCCTCTACTGTCGCTGCACCCAGCGTAGAACCTGGTGCCCTGTATTGCATTGTTCCCCTGTTCTCACTTGTGACATCGGTTACGATGCTTCATTCTAAGTGTGGGGAGGTCGACGTAGTCGGGGGAGATGATATTTTGGGTGAAAATTTCAGACTTCAGTTTTAGTTGCTTTATTTTTTATTATCGTATTGGTACTTTGGACACTTTTATGTTGTTTAGTTTGTTGCACTTGTCATCTTTGGTTTATATGTATATATTTTTAGTTTGAGTTGCATTCTTAGTTGATAGCATATATGTGTAGTCATTTTAGCTATCTTAGTCTATTAGTTGTGATTGGTTTATTCAGCTTAGTTTACCCCTTTTGCTTATGAGATTTGATTTGATTGAAAAGGGGATTAAACTATGGATTTTTATTTTTCTCAATCACAATATTGTATTTAGGTAATAAACTTTGTCAAAATAATGAAATTTTTCAAGAAATTTACTTATAGGGTCCCAATTGATTTGAGTGAAAAAATTTTCATTGAACGTGCTTGATTTATATCTTGTGGAACATGTTTTGAGTTAAGAACATAAGCTTGTGAGTTTTGAGCCTTAAGTGTGTGGTTACATCTTATAACCATTTATTTTTCCTTCTTGTGTGCATTATTCTCTTTCTATGATTGTGATCCTTGATTTGTTTGATTGTTTATGTCCATTATTTTATGTATACGTGCATGTACATGATTGAGGCCATCACTTCATCTAGCTCACTTACCCAAATAGCCTACCTTTCATCAACCATTGTTAGCTAACTTTAAGCTTATTTCAATCCCCTTTGTTCTTAATATTAGAACATTACAAGCCTTGAAGCAAAAAATAATAAATGTCCTTAATTTGGATCTTTGATTAGCTTAGGCTAGTGAGTGTATATCATTCAAGTGTGGGGAAACTTGGGACATTGGTTGGGAAAAGGTGTGTGTTGTATTTTTGTTAAAAATCCTGGGAATTGGGTACATGCTCATGTGTTAATTAAATGTAAAACTATATGTATTGATGCTTTTGTATATATGTTATTGCAAAAAAAATGAGAAAACAAAAAGAAAAAAATACATATGAAAAAAAAGAAAAATAGAAAGAAAAAAAAAAGAAAAAGAAAGAAATAAAAAGGGGACAAAATTTCCCAAAGTGAAATAATAATCAATGCATATGAGTTGTGATCAAGAAAAGAATGTATGAGTGTATGAAAAGTGAATAATGGGTAGTTAGGTTAGCTTTGAAATTGTATAGGTTGTTATATAGGTTAGGTAGGAAGTTTAAGCTAATTAAAGATTCAAATCTCAAGCTCACTTGACCATATGCATCCTTACTTTGACCCTAGCCCCATTACAACCAAAGAAAAGACCTCATAATATTTGTATGCTTGCATGAAATAATTGTTGATTGTTAGATGAAAAACAAATATTGGAAAGCATGATTAGGGGAGAATTGAGTGAATCAACCCTATACACTTGAGAGATTAGAGCGGATACACATCCGATAAGGGTTTGATTGCTCAATTACATGTTTCCACCTATGATCATCTTTTCTTACAAGTTTGTATAATCTTTAATAACTCAATTCAATTGTGGTTTGGCTTGGTTGTTAATACCCTTAGCCCTTATGCTTATATTGGTTTTCTTGGGAATTAATCTATTTTGACCAAGTAATTGCATCCATTTAAGTACTTGCATTTAGATAATTGCATATAAGTAGATTGCATATAGTTTAGTTGTATTAAATAAATGTTGATACCCTTCGTCCTTTTCTTGGTTAAGCATGAGGACGTGCTTGGTTTAAGTGTGGGGAGATTTGATGCACCACTATTTTGTGGTACATTTTGTGTTTAATTTAGGTGGATTTTATATACTTTTCCTATATTTATTCTATGAAATAGTATGTTTTCATAATTTTCTCCTAAATTGTGCTTAAGTGTAAAAACATGCTTTTTAGGCCCTTAAATTGCTAATTTTGATTCACCTTTGATTGCACTAGATGCCTTGATGTATTTGTTGAGTGATTTCAGGTTGAAAAGGCTAGGAATGGATCAAAGGAATGAAGAGAAAAGCATGCAAAGTGGAGAAATCATGGGAAATAAAGGATTTGGGAGGCACTCAATGATGCGCACGTGCAACAGACGCGCATGCGTGGAATTGAAGTCGCATGGCGATGCGTACGCTACATGACGCGTATGCGTGGAAAGAAAAATTGCCAAGCGACACGTACTCGTGACCCACGTGTACGCGTGGATGCTCACACGTGACATCTTTAGAGAAATTGTGCCTGGCAAATTCAGAGGAGATCTTGGCTTAGGTTTGAGCTGAATTTTGGTGGGAAAGATTAAAAGGATCAAGGATTAAAGGGAAAAGGAAGACTTTTCACGGATTAATACACTTTAGGCTAGTTTAGAGGTAGTTTCTAGAGAGAGAAGCTCTCTCTTCTCTCTAGAATTAGGATTAGGATTAGGTTTAATTCTTCTCTAGATCTAGGTTTAATTTCTTACTTTCATCTTGTTTCCATTTCAATTTCTTGTTGTTACATCTTTGCTCTCTGATGATTGGATTTTTTGACGGTTTAGAATTCACAAATGAATTCTCGTTGCAAGTATAGTTTCTAAACCAAACAATAATTCTTTCATACAAAAGATTGTTTGTCACTAAAACAAACCCCTAAAATCTATAAACCGAAGTATTTAAACCTCGGGTCGTTCTCCCTAGGAATTGCAATAAAGTGTCTTTGTTATTGGTTATGAGGTATTTTTGGGGTTTTTGAGATAAGAGACATGAAATGTAAATTGCAATTAAAATAAACTAACTACTAACAAAGGTCTTGGCAAGGTTTGGTGGTCAAGGATCTCTATCCCTATCACTAACCACAACATGAGACTTGGCAAGGATCAACCCCATTAAGTCATCCTCTAACTAGTAGTAAAGGAAAGTCAAATGAGCTATGTCAATCCAAGTCCATAAGTCCTAGTTCTCCACCAATTCAATTAGTGAGATCTAGAGTTAATGGCTCCCAATCATCAATCAGTTGGACATTAGTAACTCAAGAGTTCCTAAGTTACCTTCTCAAGCCAAGAGGAGAAAAATCTACACTAAAGCTAAAAGAAGCATTTCATCAAACACATAAAGGGCAATAAAAGTAAACAACATGAATTAAGCAATTCAACAATAAAGGAACATGAATCATAAATTGCATTAAAATGAAAATAGAAGAAACAAAAGTGCATCAACATAAAAGTAGAGAATTACAAGAATTAAAAGCAAAACTAAAAAGAGGAGAGGTAGAAGAAGAAAAATTACAAAGAGAAAAGAAAATCAAAGCATGAAATTAAACTAGATCTAAGAGTTCCTAATCTAGATCTAACCTAATACTAATCCTAGAGAGAAGAGAGAGTTTCAGAAATTTTGATTAAAACTACACTAGTGTCTAAAGTATGTTGATTCCTCTTCATTCCTTGGGTTAAATAGCATCAGAAATGAGTTGGATTTGGGCCTGGGAAGCCCAGAATTCGCCCCCAGCGGATTCACTTTAAGTGGGTCACGTGCAGACATCGACGCGTACGCGTACAGTGCGTGTGCGCATCGATTGACAATTTTCCATCCACGCGTACACGTCATGTGCGCGTACGCGTCGCCATGCGATCTCACAATCCACACGTGCGCGTCTGCTGCGCGTGCGCGTCGTTGATCTTATCCCAAATCCTTGCTTTTCCATGATTTCTCCACTTTGCGTGCTTTCCTCTCCATTCTTTTGATCCATTCCTAGCCTTTTCAACCTGAAATCACTTAACAAACAAATCAAGGCATCTAGTGGAATTAAAGGTAAATCAAGATTAAACAATTAAGGGCCTAGAAAGCATGTTTTCATACTTAAGCACAAATTAGGAGACAATCATGAAACCATGCTATTTCATTGAATAAATGTGGGTAAAAGGATATAAAATCCCCTAAAATCAAGCACAAGATAAACCCTACAAATGGGGTTTATCAACCTCCCCACATTTAAACCAAGCATGTCCTCATGCTTAAACCAAGAGGGAGCAAAGGATATCAACATTTATTCAATGCAAACTAATCTAAATGCAATCTACCTATATGCAACTATCTACATGAATGCACTTTCCTGGTAAAAATAAATCAATTCCCAAGAGAACATATATGCACAAGGGCCTAGGACTAGCAAGTCTAATCCACAATTGAATTGAGTTATTAAATATTTTTGCAAACTTGCATGAAAAGGGATGATTGATAAACCCATATTTTATGATATATTTTGTGCTCAATTTAAGTGATTTATTCAATCCTTCACTCACTTATTCATGTTAATTGCATGGTTTTACTTTCCCTTCCTTATTATATGATGTATGTGAAAAACATGTTTCCTATGCTTTAAAAATAATTATTTTAATTACCCTTTTATTACCATTCGATGCCATGATTTGTGTGTTGAGTAGTTTCAGATCTTCTAAGGCATGAATGACTTAAAGGATGGAAAGGAAACATACAAAAATGGAAGGAAAGCACAAAATGGAGTTTTTGAAGAAGCTGATAGTGACGCGAACGCATAGATGACGCGGCCGCATGCCCAGCGCGAAGAGAGCGCGACGCGATCGCGTGAATGACGCGAACGCGCGCCATGAGCAAAACGCAGATGACGCGGACGCATGACCGAAGCGAACGCGTGATAAGGAAAACTCCAGATGACGCGACCGCGTGACCCACGCGGACGCGTGACAGAGGCCACGCACTAGAAATTATAGAAAATGCTCCCAGCGATTTCTGAAACCCTTTTTGGCCCAGATCCAAGTCCAGAAAGCACAGATCAGAGGTTATGAAGTGGGAGAACACATCCATTCAAGGAGAGCCTTCAATTATTCAATTTTGATGATTTATATGTAGTTTTTAGAGAGAGGTTCTCTCCTCTCTCTCTTAGGATTAGGATTTAGGATTTTTTCTCGCTTTCATGATTATCCCTTTTTATCAGGTTCAATTTTCCTTTTTATTATCTTCTCAATTTAATTTATGAACTTTTCTATGTCATAGATAATTCTCTTAATTAATGTTATTTGAGGTATTTTAGTTTATGATTGCTCTCTTTTGTTTATGTTACTGTTACTTTCAATCTGAAGATATTTTTATTCGAGTAGATTTACTTTTCCCCTTTTGGTCTTGGTTAAGAAATCAGTAACTCAGGAGTTATCAAACTCAACGTGATCGATAATTGTTATCTTTGCTAATTGAATTGAACTTCAATAATTCCAGTCCTTACTTAGGAATTGACTAGAACCTGAAGATCAAACTAATTAATCCACTTGATCTTCCTTTGCTTTAGTAAAGGCTAACTAAGTGAGATTAAGACTCAATTCTCATCATCATTGATAAGGATAACTAGGATAGGATTTTCAATTTCTCATACCTTACCAAAAGTTTATTTTACAGTCATTTACTTAATTTAATTGCATTTTAAATTCACTATCTCTCCTTACTTTCAAAACCCCAATTTACAATCTTCATAACCAATAATAAAAACATACTTTCCTGCAGTTCCTTGAGAAGACGACCCGAGGTTTAAATACTTCGGTTATCAATTTTAAAGGGGTTTGTTACTTGTGACAACCAAAACGTTTGTACGAAGGGATTTTCTGTTGGTTTAGAAACTATATCTACAATGCGACTATTTTTATAAAATTCTTTACCAGCAAAAATCCTAACGTTAATGATCATAGGTGAAAACATGTAATTGAGCAATCGAACCCTCACAGGTAGTGTTTGCACTCTATTCGCTCAAGTGTTTAGGGTTGATTCTCTCAATTTCCTCCTATTTCATGCTTTCCAGGATTTGTTTTCCTTCTAACAATTAACATTTATTTCATGCATGCATACAATTATCATGAGGTCTTTTCTTTAGGTTGTAATGGGGCTAGGGTCAAGGTAGGATGCATATTTGGTCAAGTGAGCTTGAGATTTGAATCTTTGATAAGCTTAGACTTCCTACCTAACCTATGACATCCTATACAATTAAGTTCTAACCTAACTACCCATTCTTCTCACTTTTTCACATACTCATGCATTTTTTTTTCATTTCACAACCTATATGCATTGATCTTTATTGAACTTTACTTTACTTTGGGACATTTTATCCCCTTTTTATGACTTTTCTTTTTTCTTTCTGTTTCTTATTATTTTTTTTCTTTTTTTTCTTTTCCATATTTTTTTCTTTTTCTTCTTTTGCTTTTCTCTTTTTTTTTTTCTCATTTTTTCTTTCAAAACTATATACAAAAACATCAATGCATAAGGTCTATACATTTAATCAATACATGAGCATGTACCCAATTCCCAATATTTTCAACAAAAATACAAAACTACCCTTTTCTCAACCAATGTCCTAAGTTTCCCACACTTGAATGATACACACACTCACACTAGCCTAAGCTAATCAAAGATCCAAATAAAAGACATTTATTGTTTTTCGCTTTAAGGCTTTTAATGTGCTAAAATGAGAGAATAAGTGGGTTACTCGTAGGCTCAAATTTGCTAACAATGGAAAATAAAAGGTAAGGCTTTTTGGGTAAGTGAGCTAAATGAAACGATGGCCTCAATCATATAAATGCATGAATACAAGAAATAATGGATATAAAAAATCAAACAAATCAAAGATTACAATCATAGACAGAGAATAATGCACACAACAGGTAAAATAAGTGGTTATAAGATGTAACCACACCATTAGGCTCAAATCTCACTAGGTTGTGTAGTCTTAGCTCAAATATCATGTTCCACAATATATATAATTCAAGCAAGTTCTATGAAAAATTTTCACTCAAATCAATTGGTGCCCTATAGATGAAAATCTTGAAGAATTTCATTATTTTGACTAAGCTTATTATGTATGCATATGCAAAAAAAATAAGAGAATGCAAGTAAAAAAATCCTAAAAGACCTAAAATGAAATGCAAAAGTGTTAGGATTAGAAATTTGTCACCCAAAATCGCCGACCGGTCGGATGACCTCCCCACACTTAAAAGTTTGCACCGTCCTCGGTGTACTCAAAGATGAGTAAGGGGGTATGGCGACTTTCCGAATTGCTACCTTCAGCTGGTAGATCAACCAGTTGCTGCGTGTTCTTTCTTCCGCTTCCATTTTTGCTTGTGGTGCATCAATCATGAAAAACAAAAGTATAACACCATAAGATAGGATAATACAAAAGCAAGGAATTATACATTGTTGGAATGAGGTAAATCACTAGAATGAAGTGAGTGGATTAGTGTGATATTAAGGACAAATAGGTGTGTGAATTCTAAATTGTGCGGTTTAGAACACACTTTAGCATAAAAAGTGATGTCACAAAAGAAGCATACACATCACTCATCCTAGTGTGCTTGAGATTCTTTAAGTAAACTTGTAAGGTAAAACAAGCATTAAAGAAGCATGAAAGCATTCAAGCTAAAGCCTATGGATGCATATAATCATGAAACACAATGCATTAAAGTAAATGCACAACATCCATCAAGAAATTGCCTAATCGAGGAAAAGGATTCAAATCACATGGTGGCAAATCATGCAATTCATGAAGAGTTACAAGCTCGAAGGCGATTCTCATCACTTGGTATTTTCAAAAGGTAAGCAAGAAGATCCTAAAACCAAGTAGTAAAATATACCCTCAATAATAGAATCCAACAATGAATATCCAAAAACAATTATGCTAAGATAGCATTTAATTAGTAAAAAGCAGCAATATATGGTAAACAAAATCCATAATCCAACGCTTATAATGAAAAAGAGAAAATGAAAAATGAAAGCTAAACTAAAGCTAACTAATCAACTAACTAAAATAAATAGTTATCAATAGTGTTTGGAAGTGTTGGATGAGGGGTAGGAGAAGGGAAGAAGGAAGGAGAAGGAAAGAAATGGAAAGAGGAGAAGAAAAAAGTGTAGTAAAGGAAGAGCATCCACGCGTACGCGTGCATGGTGCGCGCGCGCGGATGGTGGTGCAATAGATACGGCGCGTACGCGTACATGGCGCGTCCGCGTCGATGGCTTATTTTGAGAGTGACGCGTACGTGTCATGTGCGCGTAAGCGTGACTGGTTTTGTGCCAAAGGCACAATGCGCGCGCAGCGTTCGCACAACTCTCAGGTTTTTGGCTTGGAGGTGGAATTTCTAAATACCACACGTATGCGTGCATGGCGTGTCTGCGAGGAGGGGCAAAAATGCTTAATGCACACGTATGAGTGCAGTGCGCGTACGCGTGGATGGTGCTCTGTTTTTCATAATTTTCTATGTTTTTGCACCAAACCAAGCATTCTAAACCTCTAAACAGCTACCAAAACACCATAAAACCTTATTTAATATACTAAACTACCAAATATACTCAACTAACTAAACTAAACATGAAATCAACCCTATTCTACCAATATTTACAAAAGAGAAAAATGAAAAGAGTTTACCATGGTGGGGTGTCTCCCACCTAGCACTTTTGTTTATTGTCCTTAAGATGGACTTATGGGGAGTCCTCTCAAGGTGGCTTGTGCTTGAATTCATCTTGGAACTTCCACCAATGCTTGGTTCTCCATTGTGCCCCAAGATTTCTCATGGATTGAGCCAAGTCTTGATGGAGTTCTTCACAATGTTGGGGCTCCCAAAGTTGATCCTCTTCTTGTAATCCGGGATCCCACACTTTATTTTCACACCCGTCTTGAAAATGACTCTCATTATTAGCCCATCCGGGTGGTGAACAAGATGAATTCTCTATGAAGTGCCCAAAAATCCTCCTAGACCCATCTAATTGAGCACTATTCCAACCTTTGTATCCAACTCTTGATGAATCAACCATAATGAGCCTTTATTTGCAACGCCAACCATGAAACATCTTTCTTTTATGCTTCATCCCACAAAGCATCCTAAGTTGACCATCCATTTCAAGCAAGCCATACTCAAGTGGGACAATAAAGCTAATAGAAATGAATTTTACCCACTCAAGCGAAGGAATAGATAGCAACCTAGGTAAAGAAGCTTCTAAGGGTCTTGACAAAGCGTATCCAACTCCCGTCCTCCTTTTTCTAAGGATCTCCACCTCCTCACAGGATCTCTTAATCTCAATCCTTTGTTCAATAATTTTATCTAAGCCTTTTCCCTTACTCAAATCATAAATGGGAGGATAAGAGATATTTACCTCCACATTGCTTCCGATTTCACCGGGAGAAGGTTCTACAAGCTCAAAGGACTCTTCACTACTAAGACTTGATACTTGATCTTCATTGCCAAGGGAACTCGCTTCTTGCTCTATCCCATCCAATTCTTCATAAGGGATATTCCTTAGAGGTTGTGCACATTCCTCCTTAGCATCAAATTCAATCTTCTTGGAGGGGTTTTCTTCAACTCTAGATTCCCAAGGTAGTTTTACATCTCCCAAGTCTTCAACCACTTCTTCCTTGTTTTCAACAATTACAGTTTCCTCCAATTGTTCCAATACAAAGCAATTTCCCTCACTTTTTACCGGAGTATCCAACCTCTCCTTCTTGCTATGCTCTTCATTAGGTTCTGCACATGTAGCCTTGGGAGTTCCATGAGTGTTCAAGTGTTGGGATGCCAACCGGTTTACCACCTCGTCCAAGGTGGCCGTGAATTGTTGCACATCCTTTTTTATCTCCTCTTGTCCTTGAACAAGAACATCGAGGATGTCATCCATTGGAGTTTGGGGTGGATGGAAGGGTTCATCAATTTAGGGGAAGGATTCATAGTAGGAAAGTGGTTCTTCTTGGTAGAGTTGTGGTGGTTCAATATTTTCCATTCTTTTCACTTGTTGCACAACACACTCCATGGTTGCTTGAAATTTATCCAATGTTTCCTTGAGACGATCCCTTGACTATTGTTCCTCTTAAATGTCATGAGTAGGATCATATGGCTCTTGGATCAATGGACATGAATATTCTTCCATGGGAGATTGCCGGTGAAAGTATAATTCATTTTATGGTTGAAAATTGTCATGCATTGGAGGTGGTTCATCTTGGTAATAGTATGGAGGGGGTGGCTCTTGAAAATGTTGATGTTGGAATGGTGGTGGCTCTATATGTGGCTCATATGGCTTAAAAGGTGGTTGGTATGGTGGATATGGGTTAGGGTCATATGAAGGTGGTTGGTGAGAAGGGGCTTGTGAGTATGGTTGAGGGTTTGATGAGCGGATAATTTAAACCCTTTTTGGCATTGTTTTTACATAGTTTTTAGTATGTTTTAATTACTTTTTATTATATTTTTTATAGTTTTTATTCAAAAATCACATTTCTAGACTTTACTATGAGTTTGTGTGTTTTTCTGTGATTTCAGGTATTTTCTGGCTGAAATTGAGGGACCTAAGCGAAAATCTGATTCAGAGGCTGAAAAAGGACTGCGGATGCTATTGGATTCTGACCTCCCTGCACTCGAGGTGGATTTTCTAGAGCTACAGAATCCCAATTGGCACGCTCTCAATTGCGTTGGAAATTAGACATCCTTGGCTTTCCAGAAATATATAATAGTCCATATTTTGCTCCAGATTTGATGGCCTAAACTGGCGTTCAAAGTCAGTCTAAAACATCTTGGCGTAAAATGCCCAAACTGGCACCAGAATTGGAGTTAAACGCCCAAACTGGCACCAAAGCTGGCGTTTAACTCCAGGAACAGCCTAAGCACCAAAAAGCTTCAATGCTCAATCCAAGCACACACCAAGTGGGCCCCGGAAGTGGATTTCTGGACTATCTGCACTTAGTTACTCATTTTCTGTAAACCTAGGTTACTAGTTTAGTATAAAAACTACTTTTACAGATTTATTCTACAGCTTTTTGCCATATTTTATGTTTGGAGAGGCTGGCCTCACGGCCATGCCTAGACCTTTCACTTATGTATTTTCTACAGTGGAGTTTCTACACCCCATAGATTAAGGTGTGCAGCTCTGTTGTTCTTCATGACTTAATGCAATTACTACTATTTTTCTATTCAATTCACGCCTACTTCTTCTCCAAGATATACTCTCGTACTTAATTCGGTTAAGTCAGAATGAAGGGGTGACCCATGACAATCACCCAATCTTTGTTACTCGCTTAGCCAAGGTCGCGTGCCTAACAACCACAAAGCGATCTACATGATGTTCAACGTAGTCATTGGACGACAGCTGGAGTATATTCTCTTGGGTTTCTAATCTAAGATTAGAACCTTCGTGGTATAGGCTAGAATTATTGGCAGCCATTCCTGGGATCAGGAAAGTCTAAACCTTGCCTGTGGTATTTCGAGTAGCATCCAGGATCCGGAAAGTCTAAACCTTGTCTGTGGTATTCCGAGTAGGATCTGGGAAGAGATGACTGTGACGAGCTTCAAACCTACGAATGTGGGGCACAAGTGACAGTGTGCAAAAAGACAAACAGAGCCTCCACACTCAAATTCTAAGTTTGGTGTTGGGAGGCCAACATCAAGCTCCGAGTCTCTGTGAAACTCTCTAAGAGCTTCACTGTCAAGCTACTGACATTAAAGAAGCACTTATTGGGAGGAAACCCAATATTATTTAATTATACTTATTTGTTTTCCATTGTTATTTTATGTTTTCTTTAGGTTGATGATCATGTGAAGTCACAAAAACAACAAAAAAAATAAAAAACAGAATGAAAAATAGCATTAAAAATAGCACACCCTGGAGGACAGACTTAGTGGCGTTTAAACGCCAGTAAGGATAGCAGAATGGGCGTTTAATGCCCAGCCTGGCAGCATTCTGGGCATTTAACACCAGAAAGGGCTGTCTGGCATAGGCTGGCATTAAACGCCAGAAATGGGCATCTGGCTGGTGTTTAACGCCAGAAATGGGCAGCAGACTGGCGTTTAACGCCAGGAAAGGTAGCAAAGCTGGCGTTAAATGCCAGATTTGGCACAGAATGGGCGTTTGAATGCCAAAATGGTGCAGGGACTCAAATTCCTTGACACCTCAGGATCTGTGGACCCCACAGGATCCCCACCTATCCCACTTCTTCTTCTCTCCTCTTCACACCTTTCCATAACACCATTGACCAATCACCTCAATACCACTTCCCCAAATACCCTTCACCTATCAAATTTTACCCACTTCCCCATATCCTCTTCACCACTCACATCCATCCATCATTAAACCACACCTACCTCACCATTTAAATTCAAACCATTTCCCTCCCAAACCTTCCCCTTCATGACTGAAACCCCTCTCTCCCTTACCCTATAAATACCCCTCCTCACTACCTACAATTTCACACAACATACACACTAAAATCCACCTTGGCGATAACCACCACACATCTCCATCTCCTCCATTTCTTCTTCTTCTACTCCTTTCTTTCTTCTTTTGCTCGAGGACGAGCAACCATTCTAAGTTTGGTGTGGGAAAAGCTAAAGCTTTTTGTTTTTCTTTAACCATCAATGGCACCAAAGGCCAGAGAAATCTCTAGAAAGAGGAAAGGGAAGACAATTGCTTCCACCTCCGAGTCATGGGAGATGGAGAGACTCATCTCAAAGGTCCATCAAGACCACTTCTATGAAATTGTGGCCAAGAAAAAGGTGATCTCTGAGGTCCCCTTTAAGCTAAAAAAGAGTGAATATCCGGAGATCCGACATGAGATCCGAAGAAGAGGTTGGGAAATCCTCACCAACCCCGTTCAACAAGTCGGGATCTTAACGGTTTAAGAGTTCTATGCTAATGCATGGATCACTAGGAACCATGACCAAAATATGAACCCAAACCCAAAGAATTAGCTCACAATGGTTCGGGAAAATTACTTGGATTTTAGTCCGAAAAATGTGATGTTGGCATTCAACTTGCCTATGATGCAAGGAGATCCTCACCCTTTGACTAGAAGGGTCAACTTTGATCAAAGGTTGGACCAAGTCCTTAGGGACATTTGTGTGGAAGGAGCTCAATGGAAGAGAGACTCAAGAGGCAAGCCGGTTCAACTAAGAAGGCTTGACCTTAAACCCGTGGCTAGGGGATGGTTGGAGTTTATCCAACGCTCTATAATTCCTACTAGCAACCGGTCTGAAGTTACAATAGACCGAGCTATCATGATCGATAGCATCATGATTGGAGAGGAAGTAGAAGTTCATGAGATCATATCCCTAGAACTCTACAAGGTGGCAGACAAGCCTTCCACTTTGGCAAGGTTAGCCTTCCCTCATCTTATTTGTCACCTATGCAATTCAGCTGGAATTGTCATAGAGGAGGACACCCTCATTGAAGGGGACAAGCCCATCACTAAGAAAAGAATGGAGCAAACAAGAGAGCCCACTCATGAACCTCAACAAGAGCATGAGGAAAATCCTCATCATGAAATCCCTGAGATGCCTCAAGGGATGCACTTTCCTCCACAAAACTATTGGGAGCAAATCAATACCTCCCTAGGAGAATTAAGTTCCAACATGGGACAACTAAGGGTGGAACACCAAGAGTATTCCATCCTCCTCCATGAAATTAGAGAAGACCAAAGAGCCATGAGGGAGGAACAACAAAGGAAAGGAAGAGACATTGAGGAGCTCAAGCACTCCAAAATATCTTCAAGAGGAAGAACTAGCTGCCTTCACTAAGGTGGACCTGTTCTTTAATTTCCTTGTTCTTTATTTTCTGTTTTTCGTTTCCTATGCCTTATGTTTTATTTATGTTGTGTCTTTATTACATGATCATTAGTGTCTAGTGTCTATGTCTTAAAGCTATGAATGTCCTATGAATCCATCACCTTTTTTAAATGAAAAATGTTTTTAATTGCAAAAGAACAAGAAGTACATGGTTTCGAATTCTATCTTGAAATTAGTTTAATTATTTTGATGTGGTGGCAATACCTTTTGTTTTCTGAATGAATGCTTGAACAGCGCATATTTTTGAATTTGTTGTTTATGAATGTTAAAATTGTTGGCTCTTGAAAGAATAAAGAAAAAGGAGAAATGTTATTGATAATCTAAAAAATCATAAAATTGATTCTTGAAGCAAGAAAAAGCAGTGAATAAGAAAGAGCTTGCGAAAAAAAAGTGGCAAAAAAAAACAGCAAGCAGAAAAAGCCAGTAACCCTTTAAACCAAAAGGCAAGTATAGAAAAAGGATCCAAGACTTTGAGCATTAATGAATAGGAGGGCCCACAGGAATAAAATCCTGGCCTAAGCGGCTAAACCAAGCTATCCCTAACCATGTGCTTGTGGCGTGAAGGTGTCAAGTGAAAAGCTTGAGACTGAGCGGTTAAAGTCATGGTCCAAAGCAAAAAGAGTGTGCTTAAGAGCTCTGGACACCTCTAACTGGGGACTTTAGCAAATCTGAGTCACAATCTGAAAAGGTTCACCCAGTTATGTGTCTGTGGCATTTATGTATCCGGTTGTAATACTGGAAAACAAAATGCTTAGGGTCACGGCCAAGACTCATAAAGTAGCTGTGTTCAAGAATCAACATAGTGAACTAGGAGAATCAATAACACTATCTGAATTCTGAGTTCCTATAGATGCCAATCATTATGAGCTTCAAAGGATAAAGTGAGATGCCAAAACTGTTCAGAAGCAAAAAGGCTACAAGTCCCGCTCATCTAATTGAAGCTAATCTTCATTGATAAGTTTGGAATTCATTGTATATTCTATTCTTTTTATCCTATTTTATTTTCAGTTGCTTAGGGACAAGCAACAATTTAAGTTTGGTGTTGTGATGAGCGGATAATTTATGAGTTCCTATGTTTTAACTACTTTTAGAGATTTATTCTACAGCTTTTTGCCATATTTTACATTTGGAGAGGCTGGCCTCACGGCCATGCCTAGACCTTTCACTTATGTATTTTCTACGGTGGAGTTTCTACACCCCATAGATTAAGGTGTGGAGCTCTGCTGTTCTTCATGACTTAATACAATTACTACTATTTTTCTATTCAATCCATGCCTACTTCTTCTCCAAGATATACTCTCGTACTTAATTCAGTTAAGTCAGAATGAATGGGTGACCCATGACAATCACCCAATCTTCGTTACTCGCTTAGCCAAGGTCGCGTGCCTGACAATCACAAAGTGATCTACATGATGTTCAACGTAGTCATTGGACGGCAGCTGGAGTATATTCTCTTGGGTTTGTAATATAAGATTAGAACCGTCATGGTATAGGCTAGAATTATTGGCAGCCATTCCTGGGATCCGAAAAGTCTAAACCTTGTCTGTGGTATTCCGAGTAGGATCCAGGATCTGGAAAGTCTAAACCTTGTCTGTGGTATTCCGAGTAGGATCTGGGAAGGGATGACTGTGACGAGCTTCAAACCTGCGAATGTGGGGCACAAGTGACAGTGTGCAAAAAGACAATGGTCTTATTTTATGTTTTATTTATATTTTAATTATCAAAACTTCATAACCATTTGAATCTTCCTGACTGAGATTTACAAGGATGACCATAGCTTGCTTCAAGCCGACAATCTCCGTGGGATCGACCCTTACTCACATAAGGTTTATTACTTGGATGACCCAGTGCACTTGCTGGTTAGTTGTGCGAAGTTGTGAAAAAGAGTTGAGATTACAATTGTGCGTACCAAGTTGTTAGCGCCATTGAAATCACATATTCGTGCACCAGGGTTATGTTGAGGATATGGCTCATAGGCATATGGTGGTGGTTCTTGAAAGTCACAAAGAGATTCACCATAGCCATTGGATTGATATGAATCATAAAATGGCTCTTATTCATAGTGTATGGTGGAGGTTGTTGCCATGAAGATTGATCATATGCATATGGCTCCTCCCACCTTTGATTGTCCCATCCTTGATACACATCTTCATTGTAGCTCCCATTTCCTACAACATAGTTAGAACCAAACTCATAGCCAAAGTGAGAATTCATGGTGAAAAGTGAAAATAAGAAACAAAAGCTAACAAGAAATAATGAAACAATGTCCTAAAACTAGCAAAAACTAACAAGCAAGCCAAAAATCAAGCTATTCACACTATTCACATATATACAATAACCAATAACATAACACCATTGCAATTCTCCGGCAACGGCGCCATTTTGATGATTGGATTTTTGACGGTCTAGAATTCACAATAAATTCTCGTTGCAATATAGTTTCTAAACCAACACTAATCCTTTCATACAAAAATTTGTTTGTCACTAGTACAAACCCCTAAAATCTACAAACCGAAGTATTAAACCTCGGGTCATTTTCCCTATGAATTACAATAAAGTTTTGAGATATTAGAGATGAAATATAAATGGAAAAGGAAATAAACTAACAACTAACAAAGCTCTTGGCAAGATATGAGAACTAGAAGTCCCATCCTGGTTATCCTCCTCAAGTGTGACCACAAATTGTCCATTGCTACCACTTAGTTAGCCTCTAACCATGGAAGAAAGTCAAGCGGATGAATTAACTTGATTTCACAAGTCCTAGCCAACTCCCAAGGGAAAGACTAGCTTTAGTGGTATCCAAATCAATTAGCAACTTCTAATTATCAATCAACAAAGGAATTAGATAACTCAAGCATCACTAATTACTCCACCTAGGCCAAGAGGAACAAGATCTACACTAAAATCCAACCAAGTATTTCATCAAACACTTGGAACACACAAAAGGAAAGCATAGAAAATCTACAACAAGAGTGAATTCTAACAACAATTGGATGCAAAGAATTAACAACAACAATTAAAGAAAACAAGATCTACATGAATTATCTCAAATTGCATTAAAGTAAAATAGAAGGAACAAGAGTAGATCTACAACAAAATATAGAATCAACATAAAGGAAATTACAACAAAAGAATAGAATAATGATGAATGTAACAACAAGGAATTAAGAAGAAAAAGTAGAAGAGAGCATGAATCAAAACCTAGATCTAAGAACTAAACCTAATCCTAAACCTAATTCTAGAGAGAAGAGAGAGCTTCTCTCTCTAGAAACTAACTCTAAACTAATCCTAAGGTGTGTGAATGAGCAAAAGATGTGTGAATGATGTGTTCCCCTTCAATCTTTGGTCTTTTAAAGTTTTTCCCGCCAAAAACTCAGCTCCAAATAGGGCCAGAAACCCTCCAAAATTGCCAGGCACGAGTTCTTCTTTAAAAACCACGTGCAGCCTTTGGCGCGTACGCACAAAGCGCGCGTACGCGTCCCCGGTGAATTTCGCAATCCGCGCGTAGGCACATAGTGCGCACGCGCGTCCATGGGATTTTTCCAAATCTTTGGCTTTTCATGATTTCTCCACTTTGTATGCTTTCCTTTCACTCCTTTGATCCATTCCTAGCCTTTTCAACCTGAAATCACTTAACAAACACATCAAGGCATCTAGTGGAATCAAAGGTGAATCAAGATTAACCAATTAAGGGCCTAAAACGCATTTTTTCACATCTAAGCAAAATAAGGAGACAATCATGAAACCATGCTATTTCATTGAATAAATGTGGGTAAAAGGTCATTAAATCTCCTAAATTAGGCACAAGATAAATCCTACAAATGGGGTTTATCACTCTCTTAGTTTTCTGGCCAATTTCCCTTTCATTTCTCCTTTATATTGACACACTATTGTTGGGTTTGGATTCACTTTTGATGCAATTCATGTTTTACTTACCTTTGTTGTTTAACTGAGTTATTGTTAATTCTTTGCAATTGAGTAGTTGTAGATTTAATATACTCTTGTTGTCCATTTACCATGCTTTTCCTATTTGCCTTCCAAGTGTTTGATGAAATGCTTGGAAGGATGTTAGAGTAGATTCTTCTCCTCTTGGCTTTGGTTGAGTAATTGGAGACTATTGAGTTATCAAACTCCTTTGTTGATTGATGATTGGAAATTGCTAATTGACTTGAATGACACTAACTCTAGTCTTTCCTTAGGAGTTGACTAGGACTTGAGGATTCAAGTTGATTTATCCACTTGACTTTCCTTCATGGTTAGAGGTTGACTAACTGGGAGTAATGGACAATTGATGTCACAATTGATGATGATAATGAGGATAGGACTTCCAATTCTCATTCCTTGCCAAGAGCTTTCTTAGTTATTAGTTTACTTCTTTTGCAATTTATTTTTCATGTCTCTTATCAAACCCCAAAATATGCATCTCATAACCAATAACAAGAACAATTCCCTGATATTCCTTTGAGAGACGACCCGAGGTTTGAATACTTCAGTTATTTTTATTGGGGTTTTTACTTGCGACAAACAAATTTTTGCATGAGAGGATCATTTGTTGATTTAGAAACTATACTTGTAACGAGGATTTATTGTGAAAATCTATACTGTCAAAAATCCGTTCATCAGTAACTTTATTTTTGGTCTATAATTCCTTATATTTGTTTTTAGTTGATAATCATGGTTTCATTCCTCTTCACTTCACCTTACTTCTAAACTTACTTGTGACCAAAATCCTTCAATATGTAACAAAGGTCTCCTGAATGAATCTTTTTCTCTAAGTTAAAGAAAATTTTTTTAAAGGCAAGAAAGATTAAGAAAAAAAGTGGGAGTCTGATAGTATGATTATATACTGGGTTACGAAGAACTAAGTCCCAACGAACTAAGAAGCTGGCGTGCCACGCCACTACCACCAAGTGGCACGATGGGCCAAGTCCTAGCAGCAGCAAGTGATGCACGAAAAACTTGTCTCTCAACAAATCTCCCTTCGGCAAGTGTACCGAATTTGTCGTCAAGTAAAAACTCACAATAGAGTGAGGTCGAATCCCACAGGGATTGATTGATCAAGCAACTTTAATTAAAAGAATGTTCTAGTTGAGCGAATCCAGAATTTGGGTTGAGAGTTGCAGAAAATAAAATGGCGGGAATGTAAATAACAGAAAAGTAAATGCTATAATTAAAGGACTGGAAGTAAATGACTGAAAATAAATTGCAGAATTGTAAATGGGAATGGGGGATTTGCTCATAAAAGTAAATGGCAGAAATTAAAGAGAATGGGTAAGATCAGAGATGGGGAGTTCATTGGGCCTAGGAGATGTTGCAATTCTCCGGATCAAGCTCATTTTCATCTCTTCCTCAATCAATGCACTCATTGATCTCCTTGGCAATCTTAATTGACTGAATTACAATTTCTTGCAATTCAATCTCTCAAGTCTTGATCAATAGCCAATTCCTTGGTCAATTGCTCATGAGAAGAGATGAAGTATGGTCACTTATTATACCACTTGCATTTCCCAAATCAAGTATTGAGAAGGTTATAGTCACATACCCATCCAAACCCAATTTGGTCCAGTATGAGAAAGCATTTCTAGCTTGATCTCTTCATTCCTCTTTCAAGTTTCAAAAGAGATCCAAGTTTGAATAGCTTCTTTTCCAAGATAACTACTCAATTGGATAAAGATCGAAAGCTTTCAAGTAAAATCAAGAGAAAAGATAGAAGAAGAATAATAAAAATTAGTATTGATCCATCAAATTACAACAGAGCTCCCTAACCCAATGAAAGGGGTTTAGTTGTTCATAGCTCTTGAAAATGAAAACAAAGATGGAGAATACATCATAAAACTAGAAAATGCAGAGAAAGAAAAATACAGAGAGTAGTTCTCTTTTTCCAGCCTTCAGAACTCCCTAACAATTCAAAGCTACTCCTATATATACTATTTCTCTCAGCTTGTAGTTGGCTCTTCAAGTCTTGGGCCTTTGGATCTTGAGTTTGAAGCAGTTCTTTTCTTCATTTGGGCTTGGCTTTACTTGCAGAGAGAAAGTTCTAAGTGGGCAGAGACTTTAGCTCAAGACGTTAGGGGTGTTAACATTTAGTGAAAGTATAAGTTCGAGAACGTTAGTGACACTTAACATTTTCACTAACGTTCCAATGTACCCATTTGCCTCACGTTAGAGCCCACGTTAACTAGGTTAACGTGGCTTCTAACGTGGCCTTGCCAACCTTCGAGAACGTTAGTGACACTCAACATTGTCACTAATGTTCCAGTGTGCCCCTTTTTGCTTCATGTTAAAGCCCACGTTAACTAGGTTAACATGGCTTCTAACGTGGCCTTGCCAAACTTCGAGAATGTTAGTGACACTCAACATTGTCACTAACGTTCCAATGTGGCCCTATATCTCACGTTAGAGTCCATGTTAACTATTAAAGCTTGCTTGTCCCTAAGCAAGTACTGGAACAAGAGAATGATGAATGGAATGCCAAGAGAAGTGAGTCATTCTTGTGGAAGTCATGTTACTCATTTATGGTGGTTTCATGCATAGCAATTTAGGTTCATTCCATTATTGGCTTTCAGACTTTTATCATGTCCCTAAACACTTACTTTGTTTATATCCCATGAGACTTTTATTCATTGATCCTTTTATTGTTATTTCAAGGGTTATTTGTGTTATTTAGGCTAAGTGCTCTATAAGGGGGCAACTCTTTAAGATAAGCTTTCAGCCAATACTCCCGAACCAGTTGGTTCAAGGTGCTAGGTGTTGAAGCACCCCTAAGGACTTACTCCCTCAAGTCTTTCCCCCATACATACACACCATAGGCATATAGTTTATTTATTTTCTTTTCTTGAGACCTTGGTGTCCAGCACCTCTTTGGGTTACTAAATGCTCTGTAGTGAGGGTTACTCTTGATAGTGGATTTTCAG
The DNA here is from genome assembly GCF_000816755.2 of Arachis ipaensis. NCBI lineage: Eukaryota > Viridiplantae > Streptophyta > Magnoliopsida > Fabales > Fabaceae > Arachis > Arachis ipaensis. Next base: position 73,545,539 of record NC_029791.2, read on the forward strand.
CTGATAATCCCGGGTTAGTTAACCCAAGTTACCAAGTGATAAAGCACCTCTGAGAGCTTATTCATCCAAGTAAATCCTTCATACAAGAGCACCACAGACACTTGTCTCAAGGTCTAAACCATTGGTGCCTAGCCTTATTGCTTACTCTTTTTCTTTTGTTTTTCACTTCCATTGTTCTTTCCCTTTTCTCTTATTAGGATCTTGTTACTAACTTAGTCTCATGAGTATATCCAAAGTCAAGTATTCAGGATAGATAGTTGTCCTCCTAGCCTTGTGGTTGAACCAACTTAGCTAACTTATGACTACCCCAAAGATTCATGAATGCACTTCCACATTATGAACTCTACTCTGGTCTTTTAAAACATAAACATTCTCTCTTTATTTGATTAAAAAGGAACAAGCATACAAGTAAGTTAAGTAGGGATGCAGTGACATAAAGACTAGCACACAGAGACTTTCTTCAATACCAAAAACTTAAAAGACATAATTGAAAAAGGTTTAAAACATAACATGGAAGCATGTTCTATTTCATACAAGATCTTCCTTATTTAAAGCATAGAAAACATGGACCAAAAAGAACTCCACCACCTGTCCTTCATGTGGATGCCCATGCTCCCATCCTTGCTTGTCCTCATTGTGTCTCTCTTGAGTGCTTGTACTCCCACTTCCTTTGCCTTTTCCAAGCAGCTTCTTCCAGAAACCACCATCTTCCATCTTCTTCTTGAGTGTCTCCTTTTGCTGTTTCACCTTCCTCTCTTCTTGTTCTACAAAATCTTTTTGGACCTCATCATATGTAGGGATGGCATAGTGTAGCTGATGCATATTACTAGTCATGTAGTTCAACTTGGCTTGAGTGTTCACATAGAACTCCTCCCTATGTAGTTGCCTTCCTTCATTGAGTACACTGAACTCATTGAAAGTTTTCATTTGGGCTATCTGCCGCTGGTTGAGTTCTTGCAAGTGCTGCCACTATCTCTGAGAGCTCATTATTATCAGGGCTTCTACTTATCCTTGCCTGATAACTTTCCTCATCAAAACGAGGTGATTTCAGGTGAAGAACTCTTGTTAAGGCATTTGGGCTGAAGTCCACCTCTTTTCCTCTTACGTAACTTTTGAAGGTTGGGGCCTTGGTTTTATCCTCTCTTACTACATTTGCATAAAATTCTTTGATGAGGTTTCCATTGATCTTCCCCTCTGGACTTGTGAGCAATTGCCACCCCCTCTGTTCGATTTTTTCCAGAATTTGTGGTGACTCATTTGCATTGATTTGGAAGATTAACTCTGGCAATATCTTTCTCGCCCTTATCCATTCGAATTCACGTTCATGAAAGGCAGTTTTGAATTTCTTCTCATCGAAAGGAACACTCTCCATGGGTTACTTCCTCTTTTGTCTCTTTGAGCTTGATGATGCCATGAATTGAATTGCTATTTTGAGGTGGAGGTTGGAGGATACGGAGAGATGAGGAATAGGTTGGCTAGGATAGAGTGTGATGAAGGAGTTTGAGCAGGCCGAAAGTATGAAGTGTGGAGAGTGGGAATTTGAGTGTGAGGAATGATCATGCACTAAGGTTCACTTATATAGGGAGGTCATGAGTGGATGGAAGGTGTGGATTGCAAGGATTGTTGCTTGATGGACAATTGGGGTTGTGTATGAAGGAAGGACAAGGATCATCACTTAATGAGAGTGATTGGTTCGGTCTTCAAGAGTCTTCTTTCTCCAATGTTTCATGGCAGCGTTTCCCCATGCGTTCCCTCTTGAGACATGTGTGTAGTGCTCTTCATTAAGTGGCAAAATCTCCTCCATTTAATTGTCCAATCAATCCCTTTTTATGCTTCTTTTCCTTTCCTATAAAGATTTAAAATAAGGAAATTAATATCATAAAAATCAAACTCTACGGCTAGAATAATAAAGAGAAGAAAAAGAGTTTGTTTATTTATGAATTTCAACTAACTAACTACTTGTGTATCCTTATGCATTTTGGTGGCACCATGGGGTGACACCAAACTTAGTTTGAAATAATGTGATGAAAAGTTTTGTTCAAAGCTCCCAAGACTAGCATGCATCTTGGTTTGCTTTGAACACCAAACTTGTTCTTCACTATATACTGCATGACAAAGATTTCACCAAGTGTTTGTCAAGTTTGGGTTGAAATTCATAAACATTGATTTACTCATTATTTTAAAAACATATAAAACATGGGTTGCCTCCCATGAAGTGCTTCTTTAGCGTCACTAGCTTGACGTTTTTCCTTCATCAGGGTGGTTGGTAGTGCTTAAAGTCCTCCCCTCTTGCTGTGGACTTATATCCATTGATTGGATCAATGATCTCCACATGTTCCAGGGAAAGAACTCTGTTGATAGTGAAGACCTTGGGTAACTGAGATGGTACAGTAGGGAGATTAGGGGGAATATCTGGGAAGTAAGCTGAGACAACTCTATCCCCTGGAGAGAAGTCTTCAGTAGGGATTTTCTTGTTCCTCCACCTTCTTGGTACCTTCTTCTTTGTTTCTTTTGAGGTTGTCTTCCCTTTGGTGACCTCTTCTTCTAAAGGAGTTGTGATGTTGTCTTTACCTACCTCTAGAGGTTTAGGTTCCTCCCACATTTCCTTGAGCTGTGGCAATTGCTGTTTTCCTTGTTTATCTATTAAGGGGATCTCAGAATAAACTGGCTGTGCTTCAGTGCTTGTTTCCTCCTTCAGTGTCTCATTATCATTTGTGCTTAGTTCCTTGTCCTCTTGATCTGTTTCTTGTGAGAGTTTGAAAACATTGAAGCTGAGTCGTTCATCATGGATTCTCAATATTATCTCCCCTTTTTCTACATCGATAAGTGCTCTGGCCGTAGCTAGGAATGGTCTTCCCAATATGATTGGATGAGTGTGACTCTCTTCCATGTCCAGGATGTCACATGCAGAGATGCAAACAAGTCTAGGAACCTTGAGTATATTCTTTTTCCCACAGCACCATTGAGCAGTTGAGGAAAGGGTGCATAGAGCTTCAGCAGCTCTTGTTGTGAGATTTTTGGTTCTTGGTGATCTTTATCCTCCTCCTTTGTTGAGTTGTCTTCAGGTTGTTCGAAAAGTGTGTTTTGCTTGTCTTCAGTCTCTTGATCACTTGTAGTAACCATTTTGCAATCTTCCCATCTTACTTTCTTTGCTTATCCTTTAGGGTTTTTTTCCGTGTCACTTGGGAAGCTATCAGTAGGTTTGGGAATCTTCTCAGCTAAATATCCCACCTGGAATTCCAGCTTCCTAATGGTCTCTCCCTGGTTCTTAATATTGGCTCGTACCTCCTCTTTGAACACCTTATTTTCTTGAATCTCTTGGCATATTCCTTCAAGTAAGGCTTCAATCTTAGAGAGCTTGTCATCAATTGATGAGTGACTCGGAGCAGATGTGCTATTTTGGTTTTGATAAGCATGTGGAGAAGTGTTATTGTGGGGGGGGTTGAGATGTCCTCTGTGTGAACTGCTGATGAGCTGCATTGTTGTTGGAGTTGTAACGTCTCTGGTCTTGGTTTTGATCTTGCTCACTTCCCCACCCAAAGTTTGGGTGGTTTCTCCATCCAGGGTTGTAGGTCTTGGAATATGGATCATAGTTTTTCCTTGGTGAATTCCCAATGTAGTTGGCTTGCTCCTAAGAAAATGTGCAGCTGCACCCATTCGTTGAACATGTCAGGTGGACACCTCCTTGTTAAGTCCTTGAACCTCTCCCATGCTTCATATAGAGTCTCACCATCTTGTTGCCTGAAAGTTTGGACCTCATCTCTCAGCCTATTGATTCGTTGAGGAGGGTAAAATCTTGCTAAGAATTTGTTCACCACGTCTTCCTAAGTTGTCAAGCTTTCCTTTGGGAAAGATTCCAGCCACTTGGCTGCTTTGTCCCTAAGTGAGAATGGAAACAAGAGCAATCTATAGGTATCAGGATGAACCCCATTAGACTTCACTGTGTCACATATCCTCAAGAAGGTGGTTAGATGTTGATTGGGGTCTTCTTGAACACCTCCTCCAAACGAACAGTTGTTCTGAATGAGGGTGATGAGCTGTGGTTTAAGTTCAAAGTTATTGGCATGGAGTGTTGGCTTTTGGATGCTACTTCCACAATTTCCTGGGTTTGGATTGATGTAAGAGCCCAAAACTCTTATATCCTCCCCAGCATGATTTGCTCTACCTCCTCCCCCATGGTTGAGATCTTCTTCTTCATGATGGTTTTCCATGTTGTCTTCCATGTTTGGTTCAAAGAATTCCTCTTCTTCCTCAGCACCAACCACTTTCTTTCCTCTTGCCTCCCTCCGTAATCTAAGGAAGGTTCTCTCAGGTTCAGAATCGAAGGAAGTTGAAGCTCCGCTTCTTCTCCCTGTCATACAACCATCAAGTGCAAGCGAGAAAAGATAGGTGCAGAAAGTATTTGTGTCAGAATCATTGTTAGTTGTGGGTGATGCAATATATCAAACAGTTAGTGTGTTAGCAAACAGAATTGAAAATAACAAAGAAAAAAAAAAGAGTAGAGGGGGAAGGAAAGAAGTTTAACTAAAACAGAAAGTAAATCACTCACACAGAAAATGAAATTCACAAAATAAAAATGCTCAATCTAGTGATCTTCCAATTTAATCATTGTTGATGCACAATCATTCCCCGGCAACGGCGCCATAAACTTGATGCACGGAAAACTTGTCTCTCAACAAATCTCCCTTCGGCAAGTGTACCGAATTTGTCGTCAAGTAAAAACTCACAATAGAGTGAGGTTGAATCCCACAGGGATTGATTGATCAAGCAACTTTAATTAAAAGAATGTTCTAGTTGAGCGAATCCAGAATTTGGGTTGAGAGTTGCAGAAAATAAAATGGCGGGAATGTAAATAACAGAAAAGTAAATGCTAGAATTAAAGGACTGGAAGTAAATGACTGAAAATAAATTGCAGAATTATAAATGGGAATGGGGGATTTGCTCATAAAAGTAAATGGCAGAAATTAAAGAGAATGGGTAAGATCAGAGATGGGGAGTTCATTGGAATTAGGAGATATTACAATTATCCGGATCAAGCTCATTTTCATCTCTTCCTCAATTAATGCACTCATTGATCTCCTTGGCAATCTTAATTGATTGAATTACAATTTCTTACAATTCAATCTCTCAAGTCTTGATCAATAGCCAATTCCTTGGTCAATTACTCATGAGAAGAGATGAAGTATGGTCACTGATTATACCACATGCATTTCCCAAATCAAGTATTGAGAGGGTTATAGTCACATACCCATCCAAACCCAATTTGGTCCAGTATGAGAAAGTATTTCTAGCTTGATCTCTTCATTCCTCTTTCAAGGTTCAAAAGAGATCCAAGTTTGAATAGCTTCTTTTCTAAGATAACTACTCAATTGGATGAAGATCGAAAGCTTTCAAGTAAAATCAAGAGAAAAGATAGAAGAAGAATAATGAAAATTAGTATTAATCCATCAAATTACAACAGAGCTCCCTAACCCAATGAAAGGGGTTTAGCTGTTCATAGCTCTTGAAAATGAAAACAAAGATGGAGAATACATCATAAAACTAGAAAATGTAGAGAAAGAAAAATACAGAGAGTAGTTCTCTTTTTCCAGCCTCCAGAACTCCCTAACAATTCAAAGCTACTCCTATATATACTATTTCTCTCAGCTTCTAGTTGGCTCTTCAAGTCTTGGGCCTTTGAATCTTGAGTTTGAAGCAGTTCTTTTCTTCATTTGGGCTTGGCTTTACTTGCAGAGAGAAAGTGCTAAGTGGGCAGAGACTTTAGCTCAGGGCATTAGGGGGGTTAACATTTAGTGAAAGTATAAGTTCGAGAACGTTAGTGACACTTAACATTTTCACTAACGTTCCAATGTGCCCCTAGATCTCACGTTAGAGTCCACGTTAACTAGGTTAACGTGGCTTCTAACGGGGCCTTGCCAACCTTCGAGAACGTTAGTGACACTCAACATTGTCACTAACGTTCCAATGTGCCCCTAGATCTCACGTTAGAGTCCACGTTAACTAGGTTAACGTGGCTTCTAACGTGGCCATTCTTAGCCATCCCAACGATAGTGACAATGTTGAGTGTCACTAACGTTGGCTCATCATTCATTCCTCATCGTTAGCTTCCACGTTAACTTAACGTTAACTAAGTTAACGTGGAAGTTAACGTGGCTCCTTGGGGGATTGTGTGGTTGCTTCCAACGTTAGTGACGATGTTGAATGTCACTAACGTTGTCAACCCAAAACTAGCTTATTTCCTAAAGAAATGCATGAAACTACCCTAAAAACAGTAAAGAAAAGGTCAGTGAAACTGGCCAAGTTGCCCTGGCATCACAAAGGAAGACCAAGAAGAGTGCATGCCATGCCCTCCCAATGGCGTGCCATGCCAAGACCATCATCTGTGACAACCTAGTTTCCAGAGTTTACTTTTCTTGAAGAAGTGGAGTTTTCCAGAAGATCAGTAAAGCAAGCACCTTACCTGTATCATCAAGCACCTCGATCTACATCATCATTATGTTATTACTAAGTAAGAACCTTTTCTGAGATAAGCTTGACAAAATAGTCACGAAGAACATAGTTTTTGAGCTGCTTTGGTTAGGAATTGTACATTCTGATTTTCGTAGTCAGTCTCAGTTAATTGAGCCGGACTCGATTCGTGAGAGAAGAAAAATAATAATATAATATCATTATTATATTAACATTAGAGCTGCTTGAGTAATATTATTATATTATTCAATTTGCTTTAGTTAAAAATAGGAGATAAGTTAAACGAAGCTCACAATCTACTGGTGCAGGTTAACACCAGCACGCTCTGATGACTTTAGTAATGATAATACTTCATCATATATCTCCTATTCTTTGTTAATCATGTTACTAGTGTAATTTATACTAGTAGCTTAAATATTAATCTCTATATGTGTTGTTTAGTTTGTGGTCTAATACATCTACTTTAAATAATTAAACACCTGGGATATTTTTTTAATCCACCTCCCAAACCAGCCAATTACGGCTCTCCCCTCACCCCCAAGACACTCCAGGGGAGGTCATTCTTTCCCTTGTGGCCAAAAATCTCAAGAAGGAAAAAGAGAGAAAAGTTCTTAGTTCTTGATCTTTAAACTTTAATTTCTTCTGAACTAAAACTCAAATCAAAATTTTAAACCGATTAAAGTGATCCTCTCTTATTTCTCTTCAAAACCATGTGACTTATCACGACTGGAAATTAGGTGAGATGGCTGCTCTCTCTTCCTCTTTGCTTTAGTTTCAATTAATCATGCATAAACATGTGTTTTCTTGATGTTCTTCCGTAGATATCATTCTTAGCTTGACTTGTGGGCCAAGAAACCTCAATTACTAGCAAGTTTAAGGTGATAAATCTCATCCTAACATGTAGCTAAAGGTTTGGTCAGTTAGGGTTTCGTGGATTTAAAGTTGATCTTGATTGATTTTAGGAGGAAAAAGTGGTCTAAGAACACCTTAAAGGATAGCCGAATTAGGAGCGGCAGATCAAGGTAAGGTTTGGTAAAATTAATCTAGATTAATTGTGTTTCAGTTGTGTGATAGATGTATGGTTTGGTTATGCTTGAAGTTGATTGTTTATATGAGTGATTCTTGGGGAAAATTTGGTGAAAATTTGATGAAATTTGATGACATTTAAGCTATGAATGTTATTCTTGAATTCAGCTGGAAACCAAACCCTAGTTCTTGAATTAATGATGAATTTATGTTGAAATCAAGTGAAAATCATATGGCTTTAGTAGCTGTTAATTTATTTTGAATTATGGTAAAAATTGGTTATCGAAAAGATTGAAAAACGAAATCAGAACTGAAGAAAGAATTTGATAAATTCATGAAGAACACTTGGAATATCACCAAGAACACTCAAGAACAGCGCTTTGAAATATTAAAAAGGTTAGGGGTTAAAATATAAATATAAAAGTAAAAGAGTTAACATATAATTTTTATAAAATTTTGAGGGTCAAAATATAATTTTCAAAAATTTTAATAACTAAATATTAAATATTATTATTTTGTTAAAAATAATAAAATAATGGCGAAATGGCAATTTTTCCTAAAAGTCATAGGAAGACAACTTTAAGTTTAAAATCTCATAATCACCTTCATAAAATACCTAGGGAGTGGTAAGAACATGTTAGTAAGGAGAAGATAAAAGAAAGATAAAATACTGAAGAAAAGATAAAAGTGAAAAGAAAATGTAAGTAAATCTTTACAGGCAAAGATAAATGTCGATTAGGGAATCGATCTAGAAGCAATATAGTTGGTGCTTGTTTTGCGTTTAGGGTTAAGTATTATATGAAAAGTCAAATTGATTCAGCATAGACTTAATGAACCTATGCTTGGGACTGATCGCGGAATTTTGAATGCCACAACTAACCAGCAAGTGCACCGAGTCGTATCAAGTAATAACTCACGGTGAGTGAGTGTTAATCCCATGAGGACTAACGAATTAATCAAGCAATGGTCAATCGATTAATCTAGTCAGACAATCAAATTGGGGTTTTGAAAAACTTTATCGATGATAATGAATTAAATAAAAGCAAACAGAAAGTTTTGAAAGATAATATGATAAAAGAGAATTAAGGTTTTGGAGATGTTGACACTTCTGGATCAAATCCCAATCCCTTGGTAATTTAATTTCTCTTTAACCTAATTTATTGCTATTCCCTTAGTCAATTATTTAAGAAAAGAGTTGAAGCACGTTCACTGATTTATAAAGCCACACAATTCATAAGAATCTCTCCTAGTTGATTTGATGTCACTTATCAAGTTGGAGTTCAAGAATTAAGAATTGTGAGAATCAGTTTTCAAGCTTAATTCAATTAATTAACTTTTTCAAGAAGTTAAAAGAATTTGATTCAGAGAAGAATTGTTTCCCAACATATTCAAACTCTTTAAGATGAAGTAAGAAAACCTTTTCTTGAGAATATATCAATGCATAAATCAATGATGAAAAACTAAAATATTAATCCATAGGAATCAACAGAGCTCCTAACCTTAACCAAGAAAAAATTAGTTGCTCGTGTTCTTCAGGAAAATCCTAAATTATTCAAAAGTAAAAACTGCCTATGATTAAAGATGATCCTCGAGAAGAGTCTTCCCTGCTTCTTAAATACTAAACTTAATATTAAATTCAAATTCAAATTTTGAAACTGAATCAAAACTAAATCAAAATCAAATCTCTTTTAAAACTGTTTCGTTCCTCGTAAAGATCTCGTTCTCATCTGCTTGCAATCTTTAATTAATGTCATCATTAGTGGACTTTTGATTCACCAAGTGAATAATGAAAGGTCAGAAGTTTAGTGGCTTGAATCATGGTTCTAGAAGGTGTCCAACCATCCATGTTGTACGTGAAGCCTCCTTGATAGCCCAAATCGATATCGAGGGAAAATGGTGCAATCAAGCTCGAGGAGATGGAGATCGAGGATAAGGTCAAGGAGCTTTGTTAGGCACCCACAGCACCATTGATCTTAAAGAAATGATTTTTAAAATCATGGAAGGAGTCATCAAAGATAGAGAAGGCCTTTCGACCTTGAACAGATCGGAAGGATATCAACCTCAACTTCTTGGTTGAACTATCCGATTTGGTAGCCAAAAAAGGTAAAAGAAAATGTTCAAAGAAGGCTGAACGTCCAATTCTCGAGATAAGAGTTGGAACATTTTCATAAAAGCCCAAGAATTCGGGTGCATCTGAGAATGGGCAAGGTTAAAAGCTCACAAGACCTCCATCTCAAAGTCAGTAAAAGGAAGTTGGACACCAAGCCTAGCAAAGAAACAGTCATAGGCGTAAAAGAAGGGCTGTTCGGACTCTACTATGGGAGGAAAGCAAACTCTTTCCTCGGGATCAGGTGGCTCTGAAACATAGTTCCTCTCATCCTCCCTATTCTCACAAATGCTATGGTATCTACGAAACGTATCATAGTACTCTTTGTCGGTCATCGGGACACACATTAAAACTATACTATCTACCCAAACCCGAGGAGCTGGGGGAACTTTAGTTGACATGTTCGAGATAACTTTGTTAGATATAATCGCTACACTTACAAATGTAAAATAAAAGAAGACGGTCACCAAACAAATCGGAGATCATCTCAAGTCGGGTAAAAAATGGTGCCCCCTTTCGACACAATATCGCATCGAACGATGCACCATTAGGGGCAGTACAGACGCATAAAAACAGCAGCAACACCGGATTCAAACAAAGATAGTTGCAAAAAAGAGAAGTCTTTCAAAATTTCCAGAAATAGTTTCTACCTACCCTTCAAATGCTTCACACAATAAGAAAATGCAAACCCAACCACAAGCAAGTCTCGTGCAACTTGGAAAAAAGATCATGAAGAAGGGAAAGCCACGAACAACTCCTTTCCCAAAAAATGACGAAAACGGAAAGGCTACAGAAACAAGAAAGCGAAAATCTTAGAAGCAAAACAGAAGCTGATGAACCACACAAACACAGGGAAACTCTTTGAAAATAAAAAAGTTGTTATTTCAGAAAATGGAGAAAGGGGCACAAGAGGAGCGGCAAAAGTCTAATTATAAGAAACAATGAAGCCCAAATGGCTACAAACAGCTCTAGAACTCATTAAAACTCATGCGGATCTCAAGGAGTAAAGGCCGTGCAAACGTCCACTTAGCATTAAAGTTCCAACATTAAAAAATTTGAACAAATCGGACATCCCGACAAAATTGGTCCGATGTCTACGACAGAGGGCGCAAAATGCTTGAGCCCGACCTCTTCAAAGGAACGCACTCAAGCAGGGACACTGTTCATACCCTGGCCCAAACAAATAAGAGCCAGGCCCAATAAATACGAAAGGCCCACCAATAAAGTTGGACCTCACCACACAACCGACCTCTTCTAAGAGGTCAGACAGGATCACATAGGCCCAGTCCTACTCAACTAAACAAACAACTGCTTCCTTGAATCGCTCCTATTATCTTTACCTCATCTAGAAGGTAAATTCTAACAAACTTCCAAGATAAAAGGGAACGCTTATCTATCCGAAAAGATAGATCCACTACAACAAAGGTGGTTATTTACTCTACTATAAATACACTGGCACCCCCAAGGTATAATAGATGTTCTACTCTACAAGAAACCTGCCTAAAGCCCTTGCTAACTTAAGCATCGGAGTCTCTTGCAGGTACTACCTCCCACCTCCTCACGAGGAACTCAGACAGGCGGCACATCGGCACCAACAAGTCTAGCGCTGCCTAAAGGGATCTGGAGCTCCCGTTCAGGCCCAAGTCAACGTTTCAGGTAACCCTTGGAACAAAACTTTTTTCCTATACTAAGTAACATGCGCAAAATACAAATATTCACTACAATAAAAGCAAAATAAGCAAGATACGGTGCAAAAGTAAAAAATATCAACAAATATCCAGAAAAGACATAATAACTACAGATGAAAAATAGTGCAAAGTGTTCGGAAAGAGAATTTACGCCCCAGAATTGTGAATCCTCCCCCACACTTAATTGTTGTAGGGTCCTCCATGCAAGCATACAATCCAGGGGGCAAAGAAGATATGGAGCTCCACCTTCAGCTGGTGGGAACTGGGGCTTGGGCTACTAAGGGACAATTGAATCCAAAACTGGCTCGGCCTCTGCATCCTCATCATCCTCCTCCTCTAAATCCGGCTTAGGTGAAACAGTAGGAATTGGGCTAGGATCTTTTCCTTCGAGCTTCGGTGCCATCCAGTCGAAACACTTTGCATTATGGCGCTCATTGTGGTGGACTTCTTGCAGTAGGTCCTGGACCATCTTATATAGGAGCTGGGCAGAAGGTGTGGGTGCTGATGAAGATTGTGGTCCTGATGATGATGTGGGGTCGAGTCCCTTCCTCTTCTTCCTTGCCGGTTCCTCCCATTCTCCATATGGAAGAACTCGGTGGCTACTTGATAAAACCCGTTTTTAGGGTTTATCATGTATAGATTTTGAGGGTTTTTTCAATGATCTTTCACACTTATTCATATAAAAATGCATGATTTTGTGTTCCTTCCCGAACTTTGCTTCATAGATGAAAACATGCTCCTTTTGCATTAAAATTGATATATCGTAATTCTCCTCCATTACCATTTGATGCCGTGATCCATTTGTTAAGTGGTTTCAGAGTTATAGGGCAAAAATGGCTAAGATGGATGAAAGAAGCATGCATGAATTGAAGGAGCATGGAAAAATTAGAGTTTTGAAACTTAAGCATGGGCGCGCACGCACACCGTACGCGTACGCGTGGATGTGCATCCTCAGAGCTGGCGCGATGGAGCCGAAACGAGAAGCCAGCGCGCCTATATAGCTGGGCCAGAAATCCTTGGACGCGCGCGTGTACTGTGTGCCTGCGCGTGGGTCACGAAAAACTCCAGGGACGTGTACGCGTGCTGTGCGCGTACGCGCCAAAGGCCACACGTGATTTTTTAAGAAGAAAACGTGACCAGCGATTTCAGGCAGTGGCAGGCCCTGTTTTGGAGTAGAATTCTGGCAGGAAAAGTATAAGAAGTCTAAGGATTAGGGGGATTGGGATCATTAGACATAATCTAGATATTTTGATGAGTTAGTTACATTTTGGAGAGAGAAAGTCTACCTTCTCTCTAGTTTTTCTAGGGTTTTTGCCTCTCAAATTTCCAATTCTCTTGTACTAATTGGTTAGATTTATTGCTAATTCACTCTATGTTACTTCCAATTATAGGTCTAGATTCTACTCTTCTCAATTTAGTTCTTGTTGTGTAAGTTACTTGTGGATCTAGCTTTTTGGTTGTGGTTACGTCTAATCCCATTGATACATTGAGGTAATTCAAGTTCTTAGCCTCCAATTGTTGTTTGTTGTTAATTCCTTGTTTTGGACATCTTTGATTTCAAGCCTTTTTCTTAATTTTATAATGATTCTCATCAATGCTCTCCAAGTGTTTGAGAAAATGCCAATTTCAACCATGGAGTAGATTTTTCTTACTTGGCTTGGAAGTTGAGATGTTGGATGCACCTGAGTTATTAATGTCTCTTGTTGATTGTCAATTGGAAATTGCTAGTTGATTTGCATGTCACTAAAGCTAAACTTCCTTAGGGTTAGGCTAGGACTTGTGAATCCAAATTGATTACTTTCACTTGACTTTCCTTAATATTAGAGGTTAACCAAGTGAAGCAATAACTAACTGAGATTACAATTGATAGAAATAATGATGATAGGTAGACTAATTCTCACTTCTAGCCAAGGCCTTTATATAGTTTGATTTTCATTCACATTACTAGCTTGTTCTCTTCTTATATGAAACTCCACACACCAATACACTTTCTAATCAACAATGTGCATTTTGGAGCATTCCTAGGGAGAACGACTCGAGAGTCATACTCTCGGTTATTGATTTTAGATTGTTTGATGAGGAATTGCGTGTCGGTTTAGACTATACTACGATTGGATTCATTGATAAATCACTTATCAAAATGGTGCCGTTGCCGGGGAGTGCACATGAGTGCCATGTTGTTGATTAGTGCAGATATGTGAATATGTACATACTTACATTTTGATTAATTGTTTGTGTTAGTTTGCATTTTGCTTGAATCTTGTCATGAGCTCACTATATCTCTCTTTGAATGACGCGTTCCTTACGCGATTTGAGCTTAGCTAGATTTGATCCGGAGATAGAAAGAACTTTACTTCATCTTAGACAAGCTTGGAGACGGTTGGCCTTTGGAGGTGGTGAAAAGGTCCCTACCAATTCACCTACTATTCACACCCTGGGTCAAGATGTCTGACTCGGGTTGATTGACGACAAGACAATCTGACCTCTTCTCAAAGAGCTCAGCCAAATCACTACAGAGGCCCAAGAAGGCCCAAACAGAGGAACACGACCCAAATCTAAAGGCAGCCCAAGCCTATAGAGACAAGGGAGATTCCCTTGAAGATAAGATGACTTCACTCAAAGATAAGATAAGATAAGATAGCTATCTTATCTCTAGGTAGGTCATTCTACACCATTATAAATACACTGGAGCACACAGGTATAACTCATACTCTGATTATACTAAAAACCTGCTTAATACCCTTGCTAACTTAAGCATCGGAGTCCCTTGCAGGTACCACCACCCTCTGGTGACGAAGGATTATCATCACCAACAAGTCCAGCAAGTTGGATGCGGCGGCTCCGGCCACTACCCACAAGTCAGACACATCAGCGCCGACCAGCATCGAAGATCTTGTCTGAGATCAACCTACAGTTTCAGGTAACCCTCAGAACATTGGCGCCATTGCCGGGGACCTGGAAGTCATCCCATCATCATGGCGGACAACCTTGACAATGACCACAATTCTGATTTGGAGAATAGAACACCACATAAGAATACGGAGGTCACACTAGATGATACTTCTCAACCTAACAAAGACAAGAATTCACCAAACACGGGAGTCATGGAGGCACTTCAGGATCGCCTAAAACAACTTGAAAAAGAGGTCGAGTATCAACGGGAAGCCGAGAGAGACCTACGAAGGGAAGCTAGGAGACGCCGCGAATTAGAGGACAAGCTCTTAAAGCTCGAAGCCGATCTCAAGGCCAAAACTACTCGATCCAGCCATGAAGATAGCTTCCGTGAGGATCAAGACCCATTCACCAAAGAGATCATGAAGACCAAAATTCCAAAGGACTTCAAACCTCCCGATATAACTCTATTCGATGGTACAGCACATCCCAGCCATCATCTCAATAATTTCAGAAGTAGAATATACCTCACCGACACCTCAGATGCAGTCCGCTACAAAGCCTTCCCGACTACCTTGACTAAGACAACAATTAAATGGTTCGACAATCTGCCCCCTAGGTCTATCTCAAGCTTTGACAACTTAACCAAGAAGTTTTTAGCCAGATTCTCCATCCAGAAAGACAAAACTAAGTACGTCCCAAGTCTATTGGGGTTCAAGCAAGGAGATCGGGAAAGTTTCCACAGCTACATGGAAAGATTCAATAAAGCATGTTTGGACATTCAAAATCTACCAACAGAAGCAGCCATTATGGGTCTCATCAATGGCTTACGAGAGGGACCTTTCAGTCACTCAATATCGAAAAAATATCCTACATCCCTATATGAAGTGCAAGAAACAGCAGAAAAATACATCAACATGGAAGAAAACTCTAGACTAGGAGAGACCTCAAAGTCCGGATTCTCCTACTCCTCCCGGGATAAGGACAAAGAGTCCAAGAAAAAAGAAGATCATCATGGAGAAAAGATCAAGAAATACCACAATTACACCCCCCCTTCGGGTGTCTCTTGTAGATGTCTATCGAGAAGTATGCCACACTGAAAAGATACCCCCAGCTCGCCCACTCAAAAGCAAGAAAGGAGAAGGAAATTGGACTGAATACTGTGAATACCATCGAATTTATGGACATTCCACCAACGAATGCTTCGACTTGAAAAATGTCATAGAAAAACTGGTGAGAGAGGGAAAACTAGATCGGCACTTAGCCAGCAGAGCAGACGAACCAAGAAAAAGAAGAAGGGACGAAGATGTCAGACAAACTGAACGACCACCTCGTACACCGGAGAGACATGTCCACATGATACACAGAGAATTTGCGGGAGGAGGAATCTCCAAATCATCTCGCAAAAGACATTTTAAGGAAGTATATCATGTTGAGGGAGGAGAAGAAGCACCCGACATCCCCACTATCACTTCTACTAAAGACGACGTAGCTGGCATCATTTTGGGACATGACGATCCCATGGTCATCACTATCATATTGGCCAACGCTAATCTCCACTGCACACTGGTAGACTAGGGAAGCTCGGCCGACATCTTATTCAAAACCCCTTCGACAAACTCGGTCTGGAAGACAAAGAACTCAGAGCATATCCGAACAGCCTATTCGAGCTGGGAGACACTCCAATCCAACCACTTGGATACATCTCACTACACACAACCTTTGGAAAAGGAAACCGGTCAAGGACATTCAACATAGATTACATCGTGGTCAACGTGAGTTCAGCCTACAATGCCCTAATAGGTCGGACAACATTAAATCAGCTCGGCGTAGTAGTCTCGACTCCACATCTGTGCATGAAGTTCCCAACCGCAGAAGGAATAGCTATGATAAAAGCAGACCAGAAGATGGCGCGCCGCTGTTACAACGAAAGACTAAACCTTAGAGGCAGAGGAGAAGAATTCCACACCATCAAACTCGGGGGAGTTCGAGGGCGGGAAGAACTTCGTCCACAACCCGAAGGCAAAATTGAAAAATTCCATATCAGAGATGTCCCAAACAAAACAACCAATATCGGCACAATCCTAAAAGGAGACGTAAAGGAGTTACTCATACAGTTCTTAAGAAATAATATCGGCCTCTTTGCATGGAAGGCCGCAGACATGCCGGGCATAGACCCCAAGTTAATGTGCCACAAGTTGGCAGTTTACCCAGGATCTCGGCCAGTACAGGAGAGACTAGAAAGCTCGGACCAGAACGATCCCAAGCTGTGGAAGAGCTGGTACAAGCTCTACTAGAGGCAGGATTCATAAGGGAAGTCAAGTACCCACTATGGCTAGCTAACGTCGTCTTGGTGAAAAAATCAAATGGGAAGTGGCGGACGTGCACCGACTACACCGATCTCAACAAAGCTTGCCCAAAAGATCCTTATCGACTCCCAAGTATCGACGCTTTGGTAGATGCCTCCTTCGGATACAAATACCTCTCATTTATGGACGCATATTTGGGATATAATCAAATCCCAATGTACCTACCTGATCAAGAAAAAACCTCATTCTTAACCCCAAAAGCAAACTACTGCTACGTCGTCATGCCATTCGGACTCAAAAATGCAGGAGCCACCTATCAAAGAATAATGAATAAAGTCTTCGCAAACCACATCGGGAGAGTCATGGAAGTCTACGTGGACGACATGTTAGTAAAAACACAAAGTGAGGAGTCATTATTGTCCGACCTCACCCAAGTATTCGACACTATAAGAAGGTATGGTATGCGACTTAACCCTGTAAAATGCACCTTTGCAATAGAAGCTGGCAAATTCTTAGGTTTCATGCTCACACAAAGAGGAATCGAGGCAAATCCATATAAATGCCGGGCTATACTCGACATGAAGAGTCTGACCTGTGTCAAAGAAGTACAATAACTCAATGGAAGATTGGCGGCCTTGTCCAAATTTCTAGCTGGATCAGCAATAAGATCTCTCCCTTTCTACGCCACTCTAAGGAAGGGAAAGAGGTTTGAATGGACAGCAGAGTGCGAGCAGGCTTTCCAGGACTTCAAAAGATTCTTGGGACAACCACCTATTCTAACTCGGCCATAGGAAGGAGAGCCACTTATATTATACCTCGCAGTAAGGAATCGGGCAGTAGCCTCAGCACTAGTCCGAGAGGACGAAAGTGGACAACAACCTATATACTTCATCAGCAAAGCACTACAAGGGTCCGAACTGAACTATCAAAAGATAGAAAAATTCGCTTATGCTCTCATACTAACCTCTCGACGAATTTGCCCGTATTTCGAAGCCCACATCATCAGGGTTCGGACTAACCAGCCCATAAAAGGCATTTTACAGAAAACAGATTTAGTAGGAAGAATCTTGTAATGGGCAGTCGAGTTATCCAAATCTGACCTCCAATATGAAGCTCGGACAGCCATCAAATCACAATATTTGGCTGACTTCATTGCAGAGTTTACGGACACCCCGAAAATCCCAACAAAGTGGAATATCTTCGTGGACGGTTCCTCAAACAAAACTAGAAGTGGCGTAGGCGTGATAATAGAAAGTGACCAGGGAACCCAAATCAAACTTTTCCTCAAATTCAGGTTCCCTGCCTCAAACAACCAAGCCGAATATGAGTCACTACTAGCTGGTTTGAATCTGGCTAAGAAGGTTGGAGCTCAAAAGCTTATCATCTTCAGCGACTCACAAGTAGTCACCTCACAAATAGCAGGGAGCTACCAAGCCAAGGATCCCACCATGAAAAAGTACTTGGACAAAACCAGGGAACAACTCGAACAACTCAGGGAATATGAGGTCTGCGACATACCTTGGGAATAGATTGCTCGAGCTGATGCACTCTCAAAACTAGCTAGCACCAAACCAGGGGGCAACAATAGAAGCCTAATCCAAGAGATGCTGCATAACCCGTCAATCTCGGAAGAAGAAAAGGTCCTAGCCATAACAGGTATGAGTCAGGGATGGATGACTCCCATAATTTACTACCTCAAAACAGAAACACTTTCTACAGATAAGAAAGAGGCAAAGAGGTTAAAACAGGAAGCACAATACTACACCATTGATGAGCGGATAATTTATACGCTTTTTGGCATTGTTTTTAAGTAGTTTTCAGCATGTTTTAATTACTTTTTAGTATACTTTTATTAGTTTTTATTCAAAATTCACATTTCTGGACTTTACTATGAGTTTGTGTGTTTTTCTGTGATTTCAGGTTTTTTCTGGCTGAGATTGAGGGACCTGAGCAAAAATCTGATTCAGAGGCTGAAAAAGGACTGCAGATGCTGTTGGATTCTGACCTCCCTGCACTCGAATGGATTTTTTGGAGCTACAGAAGACTAATTGGAGCGCTCTTAATTGCATTGGAAAGTAGACATCCAGGGCTTTCCAGCAATATATAATAGTCCATACTTTGCCCAAGTTTTGACGACTCAAATTGGCGTTTAACGCCAAGTCTTTACCCTATTCTGGCGTTAAACGCCAGAAACAGGTTGCAAACCAGAGTTAAACGCCAGAAACAGGCTACAACCTGGCGTTTAACTCCAAGAGAAGCCTCTACACATGTAAAGCTCAATGCTCAGCCTAGGCACACACCAAGTGCGCCCCGAAAGTGGATTTCTGCACTATCTGCACTTAGTTACTTATTTTCTGTAACCCTAGCTACTAGTTTAGTATAAAAACAACTTTTAGAGACTTACTATGTACCTCATGACATTTTACACATTTCATATTGTATTTCTGACGGCATGAGTCTCTAGACCCCATGGTTGGGGGTAAGGAGCTCTGCTATGTCTCGTTGAATTAATGCAATTACTTCTGTTTTCTATTCAATCACACTTCTTTCTATTCTAAGATACTCGCTTGTACTTAACCATGATAAATGTGATGATCGTGACACTCATCATCATTCTCAACGTATGAACGCGTGCCTGACAACCACTTTCGTTCTACCTTAGATTGTGTGTGTATCTCTTAGCCTCTTGGTTCACGATCAGAGTCTTTGTGGTATGGGCTAGGATTATTGGCGGCCATTTTTGAGATCTGGAAAGTCTAAATCTTATCTGTGGTATTCCGAGTAGGATCTGGGATGGGATAACTGTGACGAGCTTCGAACTCACAAGTGCTGGGCATAGTGACAGACGCAAAAGGATCAATGGATCCTATTCCAACATGAGTGAGAACTGACAGATGATTAGCCATGCGGTGACAACGCATTTGGACCATTTTCACTGAGAGGACAGATGGTAGCCATTGACAACGGTGATCCACCAACATACAGCTTGCCATGGAAGGAGCCTTGCATGCGTGAAGACGAAGACAGTAGGAAAGCAGAGATTCGGAAGACAGAGCATCTCCAAATCCTCAATCTGTTCTCCATTACTGTATAACAAGTATTATTTATTTTATGTTAATTACTTTTCATAAACCCAACCATTTTAATATAAATTTCCTGACTAAGAACTACAAAATAACCATAGCATGCTTCAAGCCGACAATCTCCGTGGGATCGACCCTTACTCACGTAAGGTATTACTTGGAAGACCAGTGCACTTGTTGGTTAGTGGTACGAGTTGTGAAAGGTGTGATTTACAATTCGTGCACCAAGTTTTTGGCTCTGTTGCCGGGGATTGTTCGAGTTTGGACAACTGATGGTTTATTTTGTTGCTTAGATTAGGAAAAATTTATCTTTTTGATTTAGAGTCATTAAATTAGTGTCTTTTATTTTCTCTTCAAAAATCTTTCAAAAAAATTTTTATTTTTCTTTATTAATTTTTAATTTTTCTTTGAGTCTTCTATTTGAGTTTATATTCATATTTTAAGTTTGGTGTCAATTGCATGTTTTTATTTTCCTTTAAATTTTCGAATTTCTGTTCATAGTTCTTTCTTGATCATCAAGTTGTTCTTGCTATTTTTCTTGTTTGATCTTTAGTTTTTACTGTTCTGTGTCTTTTCTTGTTTTTCTTGTGCATTTTCAAATGATCAGTATTCAAAAAATTTATATACATTAAATACCTTTTTTTTAAAAAAAAACATGTTAAATTTATAGCTCAGTTGGCTAGAGCGTTGTGCTTATGTTCTTGGTAATTGGGTATCTTCCTTTTAAAACTTTTTCAAAAATAATTTTTCTTTGATTAAATCTTGTGTCAAACTTTTAAGTTTGGTGTTCTCTTGTTATTTTTCTTTAATTTTCAGAATTTTATTTTTAGTTTTCTAAAAGTTTTAAGTTTGGTGTTCTTTTTATGTTCTTGAGTCTTTGAATTTTATTCCTGTTGTTCTTGTGAGTCTTCAAGGTGTTCTTGAGTCTTCTTTGTATTTTGATCTTAAAATTTTTAAGTTTGGTATTCCTTGGTGTTTTCCCTCCAAAATTTTCGAAAAACAAGGAGCATTAGATCTAAATATTTTAAGTGTTGTGTCTTTTGTGTGTTCTTCTCTTTCCTCATAAAATTCAAAAAAAAAATATCCTTTCCTTTAATTGCTCATAATATCACTTATCACTTATCACTACTTGGGATCCTGAATATAATATCAATAGGCCTTCTCTCCACCCCGACTGCTATGGCAAATCTCATAACTAGCAATGGAAAGGGAATGTTGAACTTCTATTTTCGGATCACCTTTCACATCTACTCGTGAATCAAGGGCAAGATAGTTATCTTTTTACCCTCCAAAACTGCCCAAATGAGCACATCAACTCTAACTCTGATGTGGGTGGCATGGGTGCTAGGGAGCATGTAGTCAGCTAGAATCTGCTACCAAATCCTTGCCACGGGAGTAAGATTAGAACATGTTATGCTAATGGGGGTGGAATTTTTCCCTTTACTATACTCCCAACATGCCTCAGGATGGCCAATCTTCTTCAAAATGCGGTCCAAAGAAATCTTTCCTTTAATCACATCCGCCTTACTCTTCTGATATGCATCTCGGCTAGGCGGGATGTGGGGAATATTCAGAAGAGTTTCAAAGGCTTGATTGCAAGTATCCAAGTGCTTCCCTCAAAGGAATATCGTTTCCGCCTCCCAAGCATCTAGATTGGCATGGAACTACTGCACCATTGACTCATTGATTTCCATGGGGTCTTTGGTGCACGAGTTCCCACACTCTGTACAACTGAACCAGCAAGTGCACTGGATCGTCCAAGTAATACCTGAGGTGAGTCAGGGTCGATCCCACGAGGATTGTCAGCTTGGATCAAATAGTGGTTATCTTGTAAATCTTAGTCAGGCGGATAGAAAAGTTGTTTAATTGTTTAAGCACATAAAAGTAAAATAAAGATAACGTTACTCAGTAATTGTGAATTCGAAAGATAAGAAGATGGCCAAGGCTTCAGAGATGTTTTGTTCTTCTGGATCAATCCTTTCTTACTGTCTACTCCAGCTATGAATGATTTCTTCCATAGCAGGCTGTATGTGATCAACACTAGTTTGAGCGGCCGCCAATCTTCCTCTAGGCTGAACACCAGGTTTAGTGCGCATCCAGTCTAAATGAGGGTAAAGCTCCTACAGTTCATTCCCTTGGTGATCCTACTCAAAATGCCACAGATAAGGTCAAATCTTCCAGATCAAAGAATGTTGCGCCTTGATTCTAGCCTTTACCACAAAGACTCTAATCTCCCCATACCTCGACTGAACTGATGTCTTGAAAAGTCCCCAACGATGTCGTGGATTATCTGTCTAAGAGACGTATCCTCAAGCTAGTGGTTCATTGATATCCAATGAAAGACGCTCATTGAACCCATGTAGAATAGAGATAACTTTTGACGGTTCAACTCATTCATAAGTTTGAAGAACGAAGATACATTTTAGGAGAGAATCAAACACAAATTAAAATAGAACAGTAGTACTTTTATTAATCCATAAAACTCAACAGAGCTCCTAACCTTAACCTAGGAGGTTTAGTGACTCATGCTGATAGAGAAAATACAAAATGAAACGTAATCGTGGGCAAGAGTCTCCGTTTCTAAGTGTCTCTAGCAATGGTGAACTCTTATCTATATATACTAATCTAATAACTAAGGATTACAGAAATATGATAGGCTTAGGCTTGTAGTGCGAAATCCACTTCTGGGGCCCACTTGGTGAGTGTTTGGGCTGAGCTTTAGTGTCTCCCACGTGCTAGGATGCTCCTTGGGCATTGAACACCTTCTTGGGACACCTTTGTGGGCGTTGGACGCCAGCTGCTCCCTTTTGGGCGTCCAACGCCAGGAAGGGGGTAGATGGCTAGCGTTAAACTGCCAGTTTTGGGCCTCCAATTATGAAGCAAATTATGGACTATTATATTTTTCTGGAAAGCCCTAGATGTTAGCTTTTCATAGCCATTGAGAACGCGCTATTTGGACTTGCGTAACTCTAGAAAAGCTCCTTCGAGTGCACATAGGTCAGATCCTGACAGCATCTGCAGTGCTTTCTCTGCCTCTGAATCAGACTTTTGCTCCAACTTCTCAATTTCAGCCAGAAAATACCTAAAATTGCATAAATACACACAATCTCAAAGTAAAATTCAAACATGTGAATTTTACACTAAAACCTGTGAAAATATAACAAAACTTAAACAAAATATGCTAAAAATTATATAAAAATGATGCCAAAAAGAGTATAAAATATCCACTCATCACAATACCAAATTTAAACTGTTTCTTGTTTCCAAGCAACTAAAACCAAAGTAGGATAAAAAGAAGAGTAAGATACAATAAATCTCAGACTTTTCAATGAAGCTCAGTTTCAATTACATGAGCAGGACTTAGTAGCTTTTTCCTTCTGAATAGTTTTGGCATCTCACTATCCATTGAAACTTAGAAGTGTTGGCCTCTTTAGGAACATAGAATATAGATGATATTATTGACTCTCCTAGTTTAGTTCTTTTTTATTCTTGAACACAGCTTTTTAGAGTCTCAGCCGTAGCCCTAAGCACTTTATTTTCCAGTATTACCACCAAATACATAAATGCCACAGACACTTAACTAGGTGAACCCTTTCGAATTGTGACTCAGCTTTGCTAGAATCCCCAGATAGAGGTGTCCAGAGTTCTTAAGCACAATCTTTTTGCTTTGGATCACGACTTTAATTGCTCAGTCTCAAGCTTTTTACTTGACACTTTCACACCACAAGCATATAGTTAGGGACACTGTTCCTTTGGAGTGTTTAGGCCAAGATTTTGTTTCTTTTAGGCCCTCCTAACAATTGATGGTCAAAGCCTTAGATCCTTTTACCCTTGCCTTTTGGTTTAAAGGGTTATTGGCGTTTTGCTCTTGCCTTTTGGTTTAAAGAACTATTGGTTTTTTCTGCATTTTATTTCTTTTTCCACTATATATTTTTTTCGCATTTTTTCGCATATATTACTTTTTTGCTAGTTTTTCTTGCTTCAAGAATCAATTTTTGGATTTTTCAGATTACCAATAATACTTTTCCTTTTTCATCATTCTTTCAAGAGCCAATATTCTTAATTCCAATTTCAAATATGCACTGTTCATTCATATGTGCATTGAGCCTATTGTTCTTCATGTTTTCCATTCCTATGCTCACCCCTTATGACTTGCTTCGTGTTATTGATGCTTGAGTATACACCTCTCATGCCTTTTATTTGCATGCTTATGCCCCTCTTGCATCACATGCAAGTGACCTGCCACCATTTTCACTATTGTCTTGCTTACATGTTGCAGCTGTCATGTCTCCAAGACACCTATTCTTTTGTGGCGCTCTCTATCACTTGCATGATATTCTCCATGTGTTTCTTTTAGTTTAATGTGTGCTCTTTTCTTTTTTTTAGGATGGTCATCACAAAGGATAAGAAAAAGGCACCAAAGAAACCGACCACCACGAAGGCACCTCAAAGATCTACCACCAAGGCGCCCCAAGCACCAAAAACCAAGCCCCTCCTCAAGAAGCCTAGGAGCACCATTAATGTTGATGAACAAGAGAAGGAAAACCCTGCGAGGGATTCTACTAAGTTTCGCAACCATTATTGTGAGCTCATGTTCCCCCTTATAACTGAAAGGAACTATCACCCGGAACCTCTTCTCACCCCTCCGGCCCACATTATTGATCTTGTGATACCCAGCATCGAGCGGCGGCAGTGGGGGTTTCTCATGAGAAGACCGTAGAAGGCCAATCTGTCATGGGCAGTGGAGTTTTACTCCAACTACCATTCACATTCTCTAAAATCTGTATTCGTGCGTCGGAAGCAAGTCCTTATCTTGGAGGAGGCTATTCAACGAGTACTTAAAACCGAACCATTGGCAGATGGAATAGACGCTTATCAAGAGGTCTTGAGGCAGCATTGTGAATATGGTTTCGATTGGGATGCCATTCTCCGGGTCATCGCCGAACCGGAAGTGTTTTGGATCCGAGGGAGAATGAGACCCCGACCCAAGGGCATTGATGCACGTTTTCTCACTGCGGAGGCCCAGGCATGGGCCCAAATTTTATCCCATTATGTGCTTCCAAGCACCCACGGGTCATCTATCACCGCGGAGCTAGCCCTATTAGTTTGGTGCATACTTACAGAGAAACCGATCAGTGTCCCTCTTCTCATTTGACAAGCCATGGGTCGTGTCCATGCTAGAGGAAACCTACCCTTCCCCGCTTTGGTGACCGAGTTAGTTGCTGCCACTGGTGTCCTTCGGAAGACCAAAGATCGGAAGGCACTAATTCCGGTGGATGGCGATGTCGTCCCATCCGGAAAATATCTCAAGCCTCTGGCATACGGGAGCATTTTGGATCCAAGGGCGAATGAGACCCCGGCCCAAGGGTATTGCCGCACATTTTCTCACTGTGGAGGCTCAAGCATGGGCCCAAATCTTATCCCATTATGTGCTCCCAAGCACCCATGGGTCATCTATTACTGCAGAGCTAGCCTTGTTAGTTTGGTGCATACTTACAGAGAAACCGATCAGTGTCCCTCTTCTCATTTGACAAGCCATGGGTCGTGTCCATGCTAGAGGAAACCTACCCTTCCCCGCTTTGGTGACCGAGTTAGTTGCTGCCACTGGTGTCCTTCGGAAGACCAAAGATCGGAAGGCACTAATTCCGGTGGATGGCGATGTCGTCCCATCCGGAAAATATCTCAAGCCTCTGGCATACACCGGTAACCTTGGCATAGCCGGTCCCGTGGGCATTCCTACCACTTCATCCGCACCACTTAGATTATCCCACCAACGCCTTGAAGATCTCCATAAGAAGATGAACCGATATGAACGGCGGAACCAACGCCGATTTACTTATGTAAATAAGCTTTTGAGTTTTGTGACCCCACCTATGGAGGAACCGGAGATTTCCACTTTCATCTCGAACTTGGCTGAAGATAGCTTGGATGGAATGGATAATGGAAGCTCAAAGGCCGATCGCCCCTTGCTCCTCACCAATAGCACTGAAGACGGTGCAAATTCTTAAGTGTGGAGAATTTGTTTGACCGGTCTTCGTAGGTAACACGCAAATAAACCTTGATTTTCTTTAGGTAATTAGGGTAGATTGCATGGTTAGGTTTTGCCTTTTGACTATATTTTGCATAATAGTCATTTCTTGTTAAGACTACTTGGTTAGTGTAATGATTTTCTTTCCAAGAAACTATAATTTTTGGGCAACCCTACCAATTTGAAAATTAAAAAAATTTTATTGCTAAAATTGCTTGAGGAATGTATTTTGGAACATGGTTTTAGAGTGGAGAACACAAGCAAGTGAGACTTGAGCCAATTGCGTGGTTACATCTTATAACCACTTATCTTCCTTCTTGTGTGCATTATTCTCATTCTATGATTGTAATCGTTGATTTGCTTGACTCTATATGTCCATTATTATGTGTATGAATGCATGTATGTGATTGAGGCCATCATTTCACTTAGTCACTTACCTAAATAGCCTTACCTTACATCAACCTTTGTTAGCCAAATTGGGCCTACAAGTAACCCACTTGTTCTTAAATTTAGCACATTACAAGCCTAAGGTGGAAAACCATAAATGTCCTTATTTGAATCTTTGATTAGCTTAGACTAGTGTGTGTGTGTCATTCAAGTGTGGGAAACAGGGGACATTGGTTGAGGTAAGAGCATGTTTTTGTTTTTTATGGAAAATATTGGGAAGTAGGTATATACTCATGTGTCTATTGACGATGTAAACCATACGCATTGGTACTTTTGTATATAAGTACGTAAAAAAGAAAAAAAAGAGAAAGAGCAAAAACAAAAAGAAAAAGAAAAATGAACAATGGAAAGAAAAAAAAAAAGAAAAAATATAGAAAGGAAAGAAAAAAAGGAAAAAGAAAGAAAGAAAAAAGGGGACAAAATGCCCCAAAGCAAGATTCAATAACAATCAATGCATATGTGTAGTGACCAAAGAAGAATGCATGAGTATATGGAAAAGTGAGGAATGGATAGTTAGGTTAGCACTTAAATGTATAGGTTATATATAGGTTAGGTGGGATGCTTAGGTTAATCAAAGATTCAAATTCTAGCCACTTATCCGTATATATATCACTACCTTGACCCTAGCCCTATTACAACCCAAGAAAAGACCTCATGATATGTGTATGTATGCATGGAATAACTGTTGATTGTTAGAGGAAGAACAAATTTTGAAAAGCATGAAATAGAGGAAAATTGAGTGATCAACCCTATACACCGAGCGAATAGAGTGTAAACACTTCCGGTGAGGGTTCGACATAGAGTGTAAACTTTCTGGCCAACAATGTGCATCCTGGAGCACTCCTAGGGAGAACGACTCGGGACTCATACTCTCGGTTATTGATTTTAGATTGTTTGATGTGGAATTGCGTGTCGGTTTAGACTATACTACGATTGGATTTATTGATAAATTCTATACCGGCATAAAAATCACTCATCACACGTATATGACGCGCACGCGTGGATAGCAAAAATACCAAACAACGCGTACGCATGACCCACGCGTACGTGCCGATGCTCGCACGTGACCTCATTAAAGTGAAAATACTGGGGGCGATTTTTGGGCTTCCCAGGCCCAAATCCAACTTATTTCTGAGCCTATTACATGCAGAAATCAAGAGGAGTCAAGGGGGAAGAACACATAGTTTAGTTTACATCATGCTTTAGTTAGTTTCTAGAGAGAGAAGCTCTCTCTTCTCTCTAGAATTAGGGTAGAGATAGATTAGGATTTCTTAGATCTAGGTTTAATTCATGCTTTGATTTACTTTTCCTTTACAAATTCTTGTTCCTCTACCTTTGCTTTCCTTGTTTTGTACTTTAATCTTTGTATTTGTTTACTTTGTTGTTGATGCACTCTTGTTTCTTCTATTTTCCTTTTAATGCAATTTAGGTTTGATTTCTCTTATTGTTGATTTGAATTATTGTTGTTAATTTCTTGCATTTAGTAGTTGTAAATTTAAATTCCTTGCAATTTTATCTTGCTTTCCTTTTATACCTTCCAAGTGTTTGATTAAATGCTTGGAGAGATGTTAGAGTAGATTATTCTCCTATTAGCTTTGGTTAATAATTGGAGACACTTGAATTATCAAACTCTTTTGTTGATTGATAATTGGAAGTTGCTAATTGACTTGAATGCCACTAAAGCTAGTCTTTCCTTAGGATTTGACCAGGACTTGTGGACTCAAGTTTATTTATCCACTTGAATTTTTTTCATAGTTAAAGGTTGACTAAGTGGGAGCAATGGACAATTCTTGTCACAATTGATGATGATAATGAGGATAGGACTTCTAGTTCTCATTTCTTGCCAAGAGCTTTCTTAGTTGTTAGTTACTTTCTTGTCATTTATCTTTCATGTTCCTTATTCAAAACCCCAAAATATACATCCCATAACCAATAATAAGAACACTTTCCTGCAATTCCTTTGAGAGACGACCCAAGGTTTGAATGCTTCGGTTATTTTTATAGGGGTTTGTACTTGTGACAAACATTTTTTTGCATGAAAGGATTATTTGTCGGTTTAGAAACTATACTTGCAATGAGATTTCATTTATGAAATTCTATACCATCAAAAATTTGTTCATTAACAGCTCCTTCCCCTAAAGGACGCACCAGATCAGGACAAGCATATCAATCGGAATCTCTGTGAAGTGAGTGTTAGGCATGACATAATGGGACATGATCTGCTGCCACACCTTAGCCTTCTTCGTCAGATAATCAAACTTCATGTCTTTTGTAACACCCTAATTACCCTAAGCCTTAAATTATCCTAAGCCTTACCTCATGCCGTAAAGCAAAGGTTAATCAAAGGTTACGACAATTCTAAGGCTTATACATAAATATATATAGAAGGAATAATAATTTTAGAAGCCCGATGAAGAAAATAAGCTCAAATACTGAATTACAAAGCGCGAACATTCACACGAAGCCACAAGCGTAAAGGCAAGATCCACTATGTAAGATAACAAGATATATGTAGTTATATACGAGTATAATAATCATAAGATACTAGCCACAGCCCGCAGAGTTTAGGTCGACTAGTTAAATATTGACATACAGAGTTTTGAAGGTAAAACAACTTATACAAACTATCTCTCATAAAATAAGACTCTAAGTCAAAATTAAATACAAAAGTGAGAGTACAAATCAAAATAACCCTACTAACAATAAAATGGAATAAGATCCTCCGCTCTGCTACCATCAAGCAACTCACTGAAGTGGGTTGCGACCTACATCTGAAAAACAACAACATATGGAATGAGAACCAAAGGTTCTTAATATGGTAACAGTACCCAGTAATGTAAGATGTAAGACCCCGGGACGCCAGAGGCAATCATAGAGCTTCATACCAAACAGATTTTCAAGCTTAAACGAAATAAATAACTTAAACCGTAAACAATAAACAGGGTTTTTCTAAACTTAAGGGATTTCTAACTAGTACTAGTCACACTGCTGTATCCCACAGCCTTCACCAACCTAACCTCAGTGCGATCCCATCGCTACCACCTACCCAACATCCTTAGCACCAGACAAACATAGATAATGCAAGCAAGGTAAACACAGGTAATATTCATATATATAACAAGTAATTCATGAAGAAAGTAGGCATATTACACAATTAGGCAAACTCAAGTAATCAAAGCAAGCAAGCACAAAGAAGATGCATATGATGAATGTCTATCCTATTGGCTGTGATATCACATGTTGGTTATAGTGCCAAACCCGACACAAAATCTGGGCGGCAACTCCCGGATTAGTCTCTCTATTACGCATACTTAGGAGGAACAATTTCGAGGGATAAGTGCCTTACCACCTTCTCCTTTCAGAGGGAAACGTTTCGAGGGAAAGTGCCCTACCACGTTCCTCTGGATGCTGCATGATTCCGTGTGTTAGTGCCCTACCACGTTACAACCAAAGAGAAACCCATGCTCAGGAGGAAAAATTCTGAGGGATAAGTGCCCTACCACCTTCTCCTTTCAGAGGGAAACATTCCGTGGGAGAGTGCCCTACCACCGTCCTCTTGAGCGATAAATATGAGTGAGAAGCCCAGCTTCAAGCCTCATATCCGAACGTAGGCGGAAGACTGCCACAGCCCCTGCGATGGAAAACAATGCATGTCATAATCACATATTCAATCTCAGAGGCCACTCCTCATAGCACACTTCCACTCATACTCATTCCATCAACCATAATCATCATCAGTCATCACTATTTCATATCTCAATCCACTTTCAAATATAATTTCTCAACATTCCAAGCATACAGTGCCTGGCACACTTTCCACATCCAACAAGTCTACCAACCTCAAAGCATCACCAGTCATCAGTTCTTAATCCTATTCCGAACACGTTAGTTCATCAGTTTCTCAATTCGTTGTCAGTAATAACCATGTTCACTACGCTTCCTTCTCTTTCAACCAAATTCATCCTCAGTACACCAAAAGCCTAAACCTCCATTCTCTAACTTTTCAAAGTAATATCCAAATTAAATCTACTAGGACCTTTCCCATGTTTTGATACCTGAAAATAAGACAAAAAGTATTAAATAGGTGTCACAGAATTTTACAAGCTTGTTAGGAAGGTTAAATAGTTAAAAACAAGAATTTGGTTGAAAAACAGGGCATGTGCGTACGCATAGGGGTGTGCGTACGCACGCCCAAGGAGATTTTCAAAAAGTGTGCGTACGCATAGAGGTGTGCGTACGCACATGTAGTAAAATTTTCAACTCTGTTCATCCGCACAAGGAGTGCGAACACCCTCAACAGAGTGCACCTTCCAACGTGTGCGCGCGCACAGGACTGTGCGTACGCATAGGTTGCAAAACTTCGTTAGTTATTTGTGCGCACAGGGCGTGCTATCGCTCCCATCAGTAAGCCTTCCCCTGTGTGTGCGTACGCACAAGGCTGTTCATGCGTACGTACAAGGATGTGAGTGCGCACACAAACAAGAAATCACAAATTCTATAGCATGCACAGAATTCAGATTTTGACACCAAAGTTTGAATGATCATAACTTCCTCTACAAAAATCCAAATTTTGCAAACTTTATATCAATTTAAAGATTTTTCCATGAACTTTAATTCAAAGCAATTTCCAACAAATTTTGAAAACTGACACTCACGTTATGATCCGTCAAAGTTCACCAAAAACCTCAAAACCTCAATTTTAACCAACTCTCAACTAAAAACCAAATCAAACCTGCTCAATCATCAAAAAAGACTACCACACCCAACATCTTACCATTTCATATTTTTCTCCTCAATTTCACACTTAAATTACTCAACCATTACACCATATATCACTTCCAATCCCTAAATTTCCAATTCAATCATAAATCCCCACTCAATTTCCCGTTAGCGTTTTAGGTCCGTTTGGCCCACTTTGGGCCAAAACCTTTAAAATTAGTGCCCGGTTTTCAATTCTAAATTTTTTTTAACCTTTCAAAACAAAAAATCAATTTTCAAAAATCTTATTTTCCAAAATACACGGTACTGGACAGACTAGAGCCGGTACTACCAGCTTAAGCACTAGTATGCGTTTTTACAAAAACTTTTCGAAAAGAATACATTTTCCAACTCAGGAATATTCAGTGAAATCAAATTTCACCTTTATTTTTTCAAATTAAGACTTCTAAATTTTGAATCTACTTCGGGCACTTAAAATTATTATTTTATTAAAACGGTTATGCTGGTTCTTACACCCTTGGGATTCACTTTAGAGGAACCCATCTCCCAAGGGGCATTAGGCTGGGCAACCACACTATGTAGTACATCATAATCAATGGTCATGCTGTGCAACTCCTCCTGAGCCATGCGGAAAGCATCCTTATCACTAATTTTAGGCTGACAGTGGAGGATCTCCTCAATATCCACCTCTATGACCATGACCTGCCTGTCTCTGAGGTGAACTGAGTCAAGGGTCACTCTGAGGAGATTGTAATAGAACTCTCAGACCCAGGACTCCTTCACTCTCGCTAGCTCTCTGTCTAGGAAGGACCAATGCCTCTCCTCAATTCGGTGCTTAGTATACTACCTCAGATCGGAAGGGATAACTAGCTTCTTCTCCAGAATGAGCTTCTGCTCCTCAAAGTACGGAAATCAGAGCTCACAATATAGATTGTAAACTTCTCTGAGTTGGTAAGAGGCGTGGCTTGATCCGCCTTCTCCTTCTCAGAGTGATGCTTCTCAAATAGATCGGAGGTCACCTGCTCAGTAGATGACCGAGACCTCGTCCTTTTGCTAGAGGTGGCCTTGGCTTTCCGTTTACCTCTGTTAGACATCTTGAAAAATAGAAATTACATGATACAGAATATTAAGCAAAGCAAAGGAATGGGAAGCAAGTATATAAACAACTGAAAGAAAACAAGAAATAGAAGGGTATTGAGGTACATTCATAAAGTGAGCCAAAGAAATAAATTCTTGAAAATGCAAGAAAAATAGAATTCAGACATGAATCAAAAACACAATCCAAGAATTCATGCAATGATAGTAAAGATGCTTGTTTGTTAAGAAACAACAATTATCATGCCCAAAAGAATATAAAAGAGTTAGTTTGAAAAACTGAAAAGAAAATTTAGAAAGTCAATTAAGTCAAAAGTTAGAAAAGTGGGTTAAAAATCAGTGGCATGATAATTATTGAACTTAACCAAAAATAGGATAAAAAAATTTTCAAAACAAGCATGCTCACATTCATGAAGACGATGAAAGTCATTGATGATGAAGTATGTTATGCACTATAAACGCAAAAAGGGTGAGATCATCATCAATGAGGTTGGTCATTAAATTTGTAAAGATTGGTGTAAAAGAATTGAAATACGCACTTGGTGTAACCAAAAGAGGGTTGAAAATAGTTTTTATTTTAAAAGGCTTACACCAGTGGGAAGCACCAATTATTACCAACATAAGAACCTCAATTAAAAGGAGACAAGTTCAAGTCAAATGGCAAAATTATAGAAATAGCTTCATTGGTTAAAGAAGGTGGAAATTGAACTTGAACCGAGAAGCTGAAAAGGTTTTGACTTAAACTTGAAAGATTGAAAGTACAAAAGAGATTCACATTGACTTGGTTAATCAAGGTCCCATTTGACACAAAAATCTGTCAAATAGTTCCTTGATTCTGTCAATCACAAATCAATTGAAAAGGGAACCAAAAGAAATGCGAAAATACTGACCGAATGAATCATGAATTGAACTTGGTCATAATAAAATGTACCAAGGTATAACAGCACCAAATTCAATTCACACTTTGCAACTAAATAGCATGAAAATTTTTAAAATTTTGGCAGCATCTTAGTAGTAAATTAGACATTCCCGGAAATAAACAAGCAGCAAAACTCAGCCCATATGAATTCGAAACAATTCAGACAAAATCAGCAACCATAATTTCATATGAACTAAGGTGCATACTCAAACATGAGCAGCAATTTCAATCCATATGAACTTAGGATAGATTTAAACAAGAGCTAAACACAATAAACTCATATGAATTGGCATTATTAAGTAGAACAACATCAAACAACAGTAGCATCCAAAATTAGCAACAACAGCAACATGTAAAATATCATAGAATATCAACATCATCATCACTCAACTAAACAAATGAGGAATCAACTATTCCCGACAGCATCAGTAGCAAAAAATCAGACCTAAATCCACTAACCAAAATTCTAAAACTACTTAACCACCTATAATCAACTAAACATGCATTTCTAACTAAGCTAATTAAACAGAAATTAAGCAAAGCAAACTATACTACTTAAACAGAATATAAACAGAATACAGAAAGGAAAAACAGGGGGAACCTGGAAAGGCTTCAGAAGCAGAAATGGAAACTAGAAGGGAGAGAAGGGCAGTGCCGACCCAGAGATGGCGGCTACTGATGGCGGTGGTGACAGCAGAACCAAGGTGTTGAACAGATGCGCTGAGCTCAGGGAGTAGGTTCTCCGAATCAGGGGAGCTGAGTTAAATGTAGTTGTGATGGTGAGAGGTGGAGATGGAAGAGTAGTGGTGGCGGTCAGAGAAGACACCGGCGGCGAGGGTGTGGCCACAGCGGTGCTTGGTAGAAGAGGAGAAGGTGAAACGGCCGAGAAGGGAGATAGAGAGGGGAGAAGAATGAGAGAAAAGGGAAGAAAGAGAGATGGTGTGGGCGGTGGTGATTGATGGAGGTTGATGGTGGTGGTAATGGAGGATGAAATGCAGAGACATTGGGGTGAAGAGAAGAGGAAGGGTTGCGAAAATGAGAAAATGGTTCGCGTATCAGGGGGTTGTCTCATTTAAATATACGCGTAGGCATCACTGACGCGTGCGCGTGGAAGAGGCAAAACAGGCATCGATGCGTACGCATCGACGACGCACACGCGAGAGTGGAGAGAAAGGAATATGACGCATACGTGTAAAGGACGCGTACGCGTGGGGTGAAATTTCAGCACACTTGTCACGCAACTCTCTGGATTTTGTATGGAGCAGCAGCAGCAGCATTTCAACGCATACGCGTCGCTCACGCACACGCGTGGAAGGCAAGAAAAATAAGGTGACGCATAAAATTCTTCTAACACTATCTGCAACTCCAAACCAACCAGGATGCAAATTAACAATATTTTTGAGTTTTTGAGGATTTTTCACAAAATTTGAGAAAACTTACAATTCAAGAAATAACTCAAATTCAAAGAATTATGCTTATTCGAAGCATAAAACCAACAAACAACCTAGCAACCAAAACAAAACATACAAAAGCATAAAAGAAAAGAACTACCTAATGATGGCAACTCAATTCATTCATTGATTATATCTACAAGAGAAATGGAAAGAGTTTACCATAGTGGGGTGTCTCCAACCTAGCACTTTTATTTAAAGTCCTTAAGTTGGACATTTTGGAGAGTTCTAATCAAGGAGGCTTGTGCTTAAATTCTTCCTTAAACTTCCACCAATGCTTGGACTTCAAGTGGTTGCCAGAATTTTCAACCAAGCGCACCAACTTTTGGTGGAGTTTTCCACAAGCTCGGAGCTCCCACAATTGATCCTCATGTATGTCGGGATCCCAAATCTTGTTTCTACACCCGTGATGAATCCACATTTCATGATATTTATTTGTTCTAATTTGGTGAATTTCATCAACATTTCTTGTATTTATTCATTGAAATAGCATGCTTTTGTGAATTCTTTCCTAATTGTGCTTAATTGTGAAAAACATGCTTTTTATGCTTAAAATTGCCAATTTTAATTTACTTTTCTCCCATTGGATGACTTGATATATTTTTTTGAGTGATTTAAGGTTTTGAAGGCAAAAATTACTTCAGAAAGTGGAAGGAAACCATGCAAAGTAGAAGAATTCAAGAAATGAAAGATTTGCAAAGCTGTCAATCCTGACCTCTCGGTACTAAAGTGATCCTAACTTGAGCTACAGAGGTTCAAATGAGGCGGTTCGAGCGGCATTGAAAAGCTAACGTCCGAAACTTCAAAATGATATACAATTTGCTATAGTGGACATAAGCTTAAGTGTGCGTACGCACACAATTTATGCGTACGCACAAGTCGGGATTTATCAAGTGTGCGTACGCACAAGTCTTGGCACGTGAGCTCATCAATTGCAAATCGCTGGGGGCAAATTCTAGGACTCCAAAACCTAGTCCAACTCATTTCTGAAGCTATTTCAAGCCAAAGTGAAGAAGGATGAAGGGAGAGCAATTAGGTTTAGGTTTTTACATGTTTTAGTTAGTTTTCTAGAGAGAGAAACTCCCCCTTCTCTCTAGAATTAGGGTTTTTGGTTTACTTTCTCTTTAATTTCAATATTTAATTTTTGTTTTAATGTAGTTTCATTTATGTTTCTTGCTCTCTTATCTTGATCATCTTCATTTTTTTTGTTAATTTCTCAATTTTGCCACTTTTATATTTATGAACACTCTTATTACTTTTAATTTCATTTAATGCAGTTTTGATATTTTATGTTTCTTTAATGCTTATTTGAGTTGTTATTATCATTTTATTGCAATTGGTAGTTATAGAATTTATTTTTATTGCAATTTATGATATTTTCCCTTTTATGCATGCTAGGTGTTTGATAAAATGTCTCTTCTAGTTTTTGTATAGTTTTTCACACTCTTGGCTTGGAATTGGATAATTTGGTGACCTTGAATCATATATGTCCATTCGATATTGTGATTAGGATTGCTAGTTGGTTTGGTCTCCACTGACGCTAGTCTTTCACTAAGTTAATTAGTGAGTTAATTAGGACTTGTGGATTGAGATCAATTATGCCCTTTTGACTTATTCTCGATGTTAGAATAGACTAATTGGGATTAATTCTTAGCAACTATCATGTTTGTGGTCTATGATTATGATAGGAATCCTAATTCCCCAATCCTTGCCAAGCAAAACAAACAAAACTTACACTTCAAGCAAAATACAATTTAACAGCAACTATTCTAATCAAAACATGAATCTAATAAACACCCTATCAATAAAAGCAAAATGTATAAGAGTATAGAAAATAAGAAAAATTACCTACAATGGCAACTCAAATTCATTCATTGATTATATATACAAGAGAATGGAAAGAGTTTACCATGGTGGGGTGTCTCCCACCTAGCACTTTTAGTTTAAGTCCTTAAGTTGGACTATTGGGAGGCTCCTTGTCAAGGTGGCTTGTGCTTGAATTCATCCTTGAACCTCCAAGAATGCTTGCTCCTCAATTGGTTGTCAAAATTTCCAACCATCTTCACCAAGCTTGGGGGAAGTTCTTCCCAAGATATGAGATCCCAAAATTGGTTTTCATGTTATAATTTGGGATCCCATATCTTATTTTCACACCCATCTTCTAATTGATCATCATGATTCCAATTGGGTGTAGGCAAATAGAGTTCTCCTTAGTGCACCAAATTCTCCTCCTAGACCCACACAAATTAGCATTCCTCCAACCATGGTACCTATGCCTTGAGGGTTCAACCTTAATGAGCCTAACATTGTTTTTCCTACCACTACACAATTCCCTCTTACTCTTAACTCCACAAAGAGCTCTAAGTTACCCATCATTTTCAATCAAACCATACTCAAGTGAGAAAGTAAAGCTTAGGGATAAGAATTTTACCCACTTGAATGTTGTGTTGGATGGTGACTTAGGAAGGGATGGTCCCAATAATCTTGCAAGTTCCACTCCCTTGTGCACTTCTTTGACTACCTTCACCTCTTGGCAAGCTTCTTCAATTTCAATTTCCTACTTACCAACTTCTTCTATACATCCCTCATTGCTCAAGCCATGTGTCGGAGGTTGTGCGCGGTCCTCCTTGTCATCAATTTCACAACACAATGAGGGGGATCCATCAATTCCAAAAGACATGTTGGTTGGTGTGGAATCATCTTCAATGATGGAGCTTGCTTCTTGCTCAATGACTCGAAGGCAGAAGTCGGCTAATTAAGAAATCAATATAGAGAATGCGTTGAAAGTATAGTTCTTAACCAGCTAAGATCCACCTTGTTAATTTAGAAAAGGTGTCACAAAATTTAGAAATAATAATACCGGGAGTATGAGTCCCAGGTCGTCTCCCAACGAGTTGCAGGAAAGGGTGCTAACTTAATAATCAGGAATTTTCAAGAGAGTTTGAGTTTGGATAATGAGCAATTAAGTAATTATAAATTAAAGCAATAAAACTAAGAATGATTATTAATATTCTAATAAAAAGCCTTGACTAGGGGAATGATTAATTGGAAGTTCTATCTTTGTTGGGATCTCTTAAATGTAGTATAAAAAAGGTTGTTGTTTTCACTTATTTTACCCTTACTAAATAAAGGAAAGTCAAGTGATTGAGCTAATCCTTATTCGTAAATCCTAGTCCTCTCCCTTGGGAAGGTCTAGCGTTAGTAAATACAGAACTAGCCAACAACTCCCAATTTTAATCAACACTTAAGCCTTCCAACACAAGTGTCTCCTCTTAATCAACCCCCATGTCAAGTTTGGGAAATCTACTCCATTGACATGAATATACTACTCAAAAAAATATAAGAAGAAGACATAATAAATTAAATAGAATAGAGGTTGAAAATTAATTAAAAGTAAAAGTGATCCTCTTTATCAACAATCCATGAAAATAATCCAATTACTACTTTAAGCAAGAATTAAGAATATGTTAGAAATAAATAAAAGAGTAAATAAAGAAACAAACTAGAATAATGTCTTCAACGGAGGTAATGACTCTTCAATATCCAAAAGCATAAAACAATGAATGTAAACTGAACCTAGAGGAAGAGTAATTCTCTCTTTAGATTCAGATCTAGAACTAAAAGTAATCCTAATGTATCTAAAACTGTATGTCTATTGTGTCTAAGATGTGTGTTGAGTCTCTGCATTTTCCCTGGCTTTATTCTGTGTTTCTGGGCTGAAAACTGGGTAAAATGCGGCCCAAAATCGCCCCAAGCGTTTTCTGTTAATTCTGCAGATCGTGCAGGTCACGCGTACGCGTCATTCACGCGTTCGCGTCATTCACCGATTTTCCTTGTCACGCGTACGCGTCATCCACGCGTTTGCATCATTCGTGCAGATTCCAATCCGTACGTACGCGTCAGGCACGAGCACGCATTGCTGCAATTTTTCCATTCCGCGCGGTAGTGTGAGGCATGCGCGCGCATCAGTGTTCGCTGGTCATCTCCTTAGTTTCTTGTGTTCCTTCCATTTTTGCAAGCTTCCTCTCCATTCTCTAAGCCATTCCTGCCCTATAAAGCCTGAAACACTTAACACACGGATCACGGCATTGAATGGTATAAAGGAGAATTAAAATATACTAATTAAAGATCTCTAGGAAGCAAGTTTTCAACCATAAAACAATATTAGGAAGGAATTATAAAATCATGCAAATCATATGAATAAGTGGGTGAAGACTTGATGAAACCATTCAATTAAACACAAGATAAACCATAAAATAGTGGTTTATCAACCTCCCCACACTTAAACATTAGCATGTCCTCATGCTTAGCTTAAGGAGATAAAATAAATGAGTAGGAAAAAGTAAGACTCATGCAATGCAATATAACCTATGTATATGAATGCAACTATTGTGTCTAAGATGTGTGTTGAGTCTTTGCATTTTCCCTGGCTTTATTCTGTGTTTCTAGGCTGAAAACTGGGTCAAATGCGGCCTAAAATCGCCCCCAGCGTTTTCTGTTAATTCTGCAGATCGTGCAGGTCACGCGTATGACTCATCCACGCGTTCGCGTCATTCAGCGATTTTCCTTGTCACGCGTACGCGTCATCCACGCGTTCGTATCATTCGTGCAGATTCCAATCCGTACGTACGCGTCAGGCATGCGCACGCATCACTGCAATTTTCCCATTCCGCGCGGTCGCGTGAGCCATGCGCGCGCATCAGTGTTTGCTGGTCATCTCCTTAGTGGTTTATCAACCTCCCCACACTTAAACATTAGCATGTCCTCATGTTTAGCTTAAGGAGATAAAATAAATGAGTAGGAAAAAGTAAGACTCATGCAATGCAATATAACCTATGTATATGAATGCAACTATATGATTCTGTCTACTTAGTTAAAATAAATAAGTTCTTCAAGACAAAAATAACTCAAACTCCATTAATTCAAACTATACAGTAAAGACAAGTAAACTTGTAAGAAGACAGCTCATGAAAGCAGGGAACATATAATTAAGCATTGAACCCTCACTGGTGTTGTATATGCACTCTAGTCTCTCTAGTGTATAGGGTAATCACTCTACTCTTCTCCAATCATGCTTTCTAAACCTTGTTCTTCACCTAACCAATCAACAAATATTTAATGTACCAATGCAAATATCATGAGGTTTTTTCAAGGTTGTAATGGGGCTAAGGTAAGGGTAAGGGTATATATATATGGCTAAGTAAGCTATAAATTGAATCCTTGATTATCCTAAGCTATCACCTAACATACATACTCATATTTTCTTCTTAAAGCATCCTTAACTTACCCAAAATTCTCCCACTTTTGTTTTACATACTCATGCATCAACTTTTCTCTTAACTTGTATCACATATGCATTGATTTTTATTGAACTCAATTTAGCATTGGGGTAATTTTGTCCCCTTATTTATTTTTCTAATTACTTGATTTTTTTATAAAGCATAAAAATAAACATGACATTATCAATGCACATGGATTTTCAATTTTTCTAGTTTCACATGAGTAGGTACCCAAATTCCCATTATTTTATCATGACACATTCCTTTATTAACCCATGTTTCCATAATCTTCCCATAATCAATTGACACACAATTTCTATCTTAAGATAACTAAAGATTCAATTGGGATATTTAATTGTTTTTCCGCTTAAGGCTAGTAATGTGGTAGAATATAGAACAAATGGGATTTAAAAGGCTCAAAGTTGCTAACAAAGGTAATTGGAAGGGTAGGCTAATTTGGGATAAGTGAGCTAAAACAATTAATGGCCTTAATCATATGCATGCATATATGGTGCACGAAATTGTGATCATCAATGGCACCAACAACTTGGTACGCACAATTGTAATATCAACTCTTTATCACAACTCCGCACAACTAACCAGCAAGTGCACTGGGTCATCCAAGTAATAAACCTTACGTGAGTAAGGGTCGATCCCACGGAGACTGTCGGCTTGAAGCAAGCTATGGTCATCTTGTAAATCTCAGTCAGGAATATTCAAATGGTTATGGAGAATTGATAATTAAAATATGAATAAAATATAAAATAAGATAGAGATACTTATGTAATTCATTGGTATGAATTTCAGATAAGCGTATGAAGATGCTTTGTTCCTTCTGAACCTCTGCTTTCCTATTGCCTTCATCCAATCATTCATACTCCTTTCCATGGCAAGCTTTATGTTGGGCATCACCGTTGTCAATGGCTACTTCCCATCCTCTCAGTAAAAATGTTCCAAATGCGCTGTCACCGTACGGCTAATCATCTGTCGGTTCTCGATCATGTTGGAATAGGATCCATTGATCCTTTTGCGTCTGTCACATGCCCAACACTCGCGAGTTTAAAGCTCGTCACAGTCATCCCTTCCCAGATCCTACTCGGAATACCACAGACAAGGTTTAGACTTTCCGAACCTCAGGAATGGCCGCCAATAATTCTAGCCTATACCACGAAGGTTCTAATCTTAGATTAGAAACCCAAGAGATACACATTCAAGCTATTGCAAGTAGAACAGAGGTGGTTGTCAGGCACGTGTTCATGGGGTAGAATGATGATGAGTGTCACGGGTCATCACATTCATCAGATTGAAGAACGAGTGTATATCTTAGAGAAGAAGTAGGCGTGAATTGAATAGAGAAATAGTAGTACTTTGCATTAATTCATGAAGAACAGCAGAGCTCCACACCTTAATCTATGGTGTGTAGAAACTCTACCGTTGAAAATACATAAGAACAAAAGGTCTAGGCATGGCTGAGTG
Organism: Arachis ipaensis; assembly: GCF_000816755.2. Taxonomy (NCBI): domain Eukaryota; kingdom Viridiplantae; phylum Streptophyta; class Magnoliopsida; order Fabales; family Fabaceae; genus Arachis; species Arachis ipaensis. The sequence goes on from NC_029791.2 coordinate 73,586,526, forward strand.
GCCAGCCTCCCAAAGTGTGAACATACAAGTTCCAAGATGAAAAGAATGATCCAGTGTCTAAAATACAATAGCAAAAGATCCTATTTGTAGAAAACTAGTAGCCTAGGGTTACAGAAATAAGTAATTAATGCAGAAATCTTCTTCCGGGCCCACTTGTTGTGTGCTTGGGCTGAGCATTGAAGCTTTCACGTGTAGAGACTTTTCTTGGAGTTAAACGCCAGCTTTTGTGCCAGTTTGGGCGTTTAACTCCAGCTTTTATGCCAGTTCTGGCGTTTTGACGCCAGAATTTCTATGCTGACTTTGAACGCCGGTTTGGGCCATCAAATATTGGATAAAGTATAGACTATTATATATTTCTGGAAAGCCCAGGATGTCTACTTTAAAACGCAGTTGAGAGCGCGCCAATTGGGCTTTTGTAGCTCCAGAAAATCTACTTCGAGTGTAGGGAGGTCAGAATCCAACAACATCTGCAGTCCTTTTTCAGCCTCTGAATCAGATTTTTGCTCAGGTCCCTCAATTTCAGCCAGAAAATACCTAAAATCACAGAAAAATACACAAACTCATAGTAAAGTCCAGAAATATGATTTTTATTTAAAAACTAATAAAAATATAATAAAAACTAATTAAAATATACTAAAAACATACTAAAAACAATACCAAAAAGCGTATAAATTATCCGCTCATCACAATACCAAACTTAAATTGTTGTTTGTCCCTAAGCAACTGAAAATCAAATAGGATAAAAAGAATAGAATATACAATGAATTTCAAAAACATCTATGAAGATCAGTTTTAATTAGATGAGCGGGGCTTTTAGCTTTTTGCTTCTGAATAGTTTTGGCATCTCACTTTATCCTTTTGAAGTTCAGAATGATTGACATCTATAGGAACTCAGAATTCAGATAGTGTTATTGATTCTCCTAGTTAAGTGTGTTGATTTTTGAACGCAGCTATTTTATGAGTCTTGGCCATGACCCTAAGCATTTTGTTTTCCAGTATTACCACCGGATACATAAATGCCACAAACATATAACTGGGTGAACCTTTTCAGATTGTGACTCAGCTTTGCTAAAGTCCCCAATTAGAGGTGTCCAGAGCTCTTAAGCACACTCTTTTTGCTTTGGACCTCGATTTTAATCACTAAGTCTCAAGTTTTAACTTGACACCTTCACGCCACAAGCACATGGTTAGGGACAGCTTGGTTTAGCCGCTTAGGCCAGGATTTTATACCTGTGGGCCCTCCTATCCACTGATGCTCAATGCCTTGGATCCTTTTTTACCCTTGCCTTTTGGTTTAAAGGGCTATTGGCTTTTTCTGCTTGCTTTTTCTTTTTCTTTTCTCTCTTCTTTTTTTTCGCATATATATTTTTTTCTGCAAGCTTTCACTGCTTTTTCTTGCTTCAAGAATCAATTTTGTGATTTTTTAGATTATCAAATAACATTTTTCCTTTTCCATCATTCTTTCAAGAGCCAAAAATTTTAACATTTATGAACAATAAATTCCAAAAAAATATGCACTGTTCAAGCATTCATTCAGAAAGACAAAAGTCTTGCCACCACATCAAAATAACTAAACTGATTTAAAATTTGAAATTCATGCACTTCTTTTTCTTTTTCAATTAAAAACATTTTCCATTTAAGAAAGGTGATGGATTCATTTTCATAGCTTTAAGGCATAGACACTAAGACACTAATGATCATGTAATAAAGACACAAACATACATAAACATAAAGCATAAAAATTCGAAAAACAGAAAATAAAGAACAAGGAAATTAAAGAACGGGTCCACCTTAGTGATGGCAGCTTGTTCTTCCTCTTGAAGATCTTATGGAGTGCTTGAGCTCCTCAATATCTCTTCCTTGCCTTTGTTGCTCCTCTCTCATGACTCTTTGTTCTTCTCTAATTTCATGAAGGAGGATGGAATGCTCTTGGTGCTCCACCTTTAGTTGTCCCATATTGGAACTTAATTCTCCTAGGGAGGTGTTGATTTGCTCCTAATAGTTTTGTGGAGGAAAATGCATCCCTTGAGGTATCTCAGGGATTTCATGATGAGGAATTTCCTCATGCTCTTGTCCATGAGTGGGATCTCTTGTTTGCTCCATCCTTTTCTTAGTGATGGGCTTGTCCTCATCAATGAGGATGTTTTCCTCTATGTCAATTCCAGCTGAATTGCTAAGGTGACAAATAAGATGAGGGAAGGATAACCTTGACAAAGTAGAGGACTTGTCCGCCACCTTGTAGAGTTCTAGGGATATAACCTTATGAACTTCTACTTCCTCTCCAATCATGATGCTATGGATCATGATAGCCCGGTCTATAGTAACTTCAGGCTAGTTGCTAGTGGGAATAATTGAGCGTTGGATGAACTCCAACCATCCTCTAGCTACGGGCTTGAGGTCGTGCCTTCTTAGTTTAACCGGCTTCCCTCTTGAATCTCTCTTCCATTGAGCGCCCTCTTCACAAATGTCTATGAGAACTTGGTCCAAGCTTTGATCAAAGTTAACCCTTCTAGTATAGGGGTGTGCATCTCCTTGTATCATGGGCAAGTTGAATGCCAACTTTATATTTTCCGGACTGAAATCTAAGTATTTCCCCCGAACCATTGGAAGCCAATTCTTAGGGTCCGGGTTCACACTTTGATCATGGTTCTTGGTGATCCATGCATTGGCATAGAACTCTTGAACCATTAAGATTCCAACTTGTTGAATGGGGTTGGTGAGAACTTCCCAACCTCTTCTTCAAATCTCATGTCGGATCTCCAGATATTCACCCTTTTTGAGCTTGAAAGGGACCTTGGGGATCACTTTCTTCTTGGCCACAACTTCATAGAAGTGGTCTTGATGCACCTTTGAGATGAATCTCTCCATCTCCCATGACTCGGAGGCAGAAGCTTTTGCCTTCCTTTTCCTCTTTCTAGAGGTTTCTCCGGCCTTAGGTGCCATAAATGGTTATGGAAAAACAAAAAGCAACGCTTTTACCACACCAAACATAGAAGGTTTGCTCGTCCTCAAGCAAAAGAAGAAAGAAGAGAGTAGAGGAAGAAAAAATAGAGGAGATGGAGGTGGGTTAGTGTTTCGGCCAAGGGGGAGAAGTAGTGTTTGAGATGTGTGAAAATGAAGGGGTAAAGATGGGTTTATATGGGGGTGGGGAGAGGGTTTGGGTTCGGCCATGTATGGGTGGGTTTGGGAGGGAAAGTGGTTTGAATTTGAATGGTGAGGTAGGTGGGGTTTATGATGGATGAAAGTGGATTGGTGAAGGGTTTATGGAGAAGAGGGTAGGATTTGATAGGTGAGGGGTTTTTGGGGAAGAGGTATTGAGTTGATTGGTGAAGGGTATTTAGGGAAGAGTATTATAAAAAGGTGTGGAGAAGAGAGAGGGTGAGTTGAGGTTGATGGGGATCCTGTGGGGTCCACAGATCTTGAGGTGTCACGAAATTTTCATCCCTGCACCAATTAGGCGTGCAAAACGCCCTCTGCTGCCAATCCTGGCATTAAACGCCAGGTTGCTGCCCATTTCTGGCATTTAACACCAGCTTCTTGCCCTTCTCTGGCGTTAAACGCCAGTCTGGTGCCCATTTCTGGCGTTAAATGCCCAAAATGGTGCCAGATTGGGCGTTTAACGCCCATTCTGCTGCCCTTACTGGCGTTTAAACGCTAGTAGGCTTCTTTTCCGAGGTGTGCTATTTTTCATTCTGGTTTTCAGTTTGTTTTTACTTTTTCAATTGTTTTTGTGACTTTCCATGATCATCAACCTACAGAAAACATGAAATAACAATGGAAAATATAGATATAACATAGATAAGTAAAATTGGGTTGCCTCCCAACAAGCACTTCTTTAATGTCAGTAGCTTGACAGTGGGCTCTCATGGAGCCTCACAGATACTCAGAGCATGATAATGGCCTCTCAACACCAAACTTAGAATTTAGTTGTGGCCTCCCAACACCAGACTTAGAGTTTGAATGTGGGGATTTTGTTTGACTCTGCATTGAGAGAAGCTTTTCATGCTTCCTCTCCATGGTTACAAAGGGAGATCCTTGAGCTTTAAACACAAGGGAGTCCTCATTCACTTGAAGGACCAATTCTCCTCTGTCAACATCAATCACATCTTTTGCTGTGGCTAGGAAGGGTCTGCCAAGGATGATGGATTCATCCATACACTTCCCAGTGTCTAGGACTATGAAATCAGCAGGGATGTAGTGGCCTTCAACCTTTACCAAGACATCCTCTACAAGTCCATAAGCCTGTTCTCTTGAATTGTCTGCCATCTCTAGTGAGATTCTTGCAGCTTGTACCTCAAGGATTCCTAGCTTCTCCATTACATAAAGAGGCATGAGGTTTATGCTTGACCCTAGGTCACACAGAGCCATCTCAAAGGTCATGATGCCTATGGTACAAGGTATTGAGAACTTTCCAGGATCTTGTCTCTTCAGAGATAATTTCTGCCTAGTCAAGTCATCTAGTTCTTTGGTGAGCAAGGGGGGTTCATCCTCCCAAGTCTCATTACCAAATAACTTGGCATTTAACTTCATGATTGCTCCAAGGTACTTTGCAACTTGTTCTTCAATAACATCTTCATCATCTTCAGAGTAAGAATACTCATCAGAGCTCATGAATGGCAGAAGTAAATTCAATGGAATCTCTATGGTCTCAGTGTGAGCCTCAGATTCCCATGGTTCCTCATTGGGAAACTCCTTGGAGGCCAGTGTACGTCCATTGAGATCTTCCTCATTGGATATCACTGCCTCTTTCTCCTCTCCAGGTTCGGCCGTGTGGGGTATGTTGATGGCCTTGCACTCTCCTTTTGGATTCTCTTCTGTATTACTTGGAAGAGTACTAAGAGGGAGTTCAGTAACTTTCTTGTTCAGCTGACCCACTTGTGCCTCCAAATTTCTAATGGAGGACTTTATTTCAGTCATGAAACTTTGAGTGGTTTTAATTAGATCAGAGACTACAGTTGCTAAGTCAGAGTGGCTCTGCTTAGAATTCTCTGTCTGTTGCTGAGAAGATGATGGAAAGGGCTTGCTATTGCTAAACCTATTTCTTCCACCATTATTGTTGTTGAAGCCTTGTTGAGGCATCTGTTGATCCTTCCATGAGAGGTTTGGATGATTTCTCCATGAAGGATTATAGGTGTTTCCATAGGGTTCTCCCATGTAATTCACCTCTTCCATTGTTGGGTTCTCAGGATCATAAGCTTCTTCTTCAGATGAAGCTTCTTTGGTACTGCCTGTTGTTGCTTGCATTCCAGACAGACTTTGAGAAATCATATTGACTTGTTGAGTCAATATTTTGTTCTGAGCCAATATGGCATTCAGAGTATCAATTTCAAGAACTCCTTTCTTCTGATTTGTCCCATTATTCACAAGATTCCTTTCAAAAGTGTACATGAATTGGTTATTTGAAACCATTTCAATGAGTTCCTGAGCTTCTGCAGGCGTCTTCTTCAGATGAAGGGATCCTCCATCAGAGCTGTCCAATGACATCTTGGACAATTCAGACAGACCATCATAGAAGATACCTATGATGCTCTATTCTGAAAGCATGTCAGAAGGACACCTTATGATCAATTGCTTGTATCTTTCCCAAGCTTCATAGAGGGATTCACCTTCGTTTTGTCTGAAGGTTTGGACTTCCACTCTAAGCTTGCTCAATTTTTGAGGTGGAAAAAATTTTGCCAAGAAGGCATTGACTAGGTTTTCCCAAGAGTTCAGGCTTTCTTTAGGTTGTGAATCCAACCATGTTCTAGCTCTATCTCTTACAGCAAAGGGAAAAAGCATAAGCTTATAGACCTCGAGATCAACACCATTGGTCTTGACAGTGTTACAGATTTGCAAGAATTCAGCTAAGAACTGATGAGGATCTTCCAAAGGAAGTCCATGAAACTTGTAATTCTGTTGCATTAGAGAAACTAATTGAGGCTTAAGCTCAAAGTTTTTTGCTCCAATGGCAGGGATTGAGATGCTTCTCCCATAGAAGTTGGGAGTAGGTGCAGTAAAGTCACTAAGCACCTTCCTTGCATTGTTGGCATTGTTGTTGTTTTCGGCTGCCATGGCTTCTTCTTGTTTGAAAAATTCTGCTAGGTCCTCTATGGAGAGTTGTACTTTAGCTTTTCTTAGCTTTCTCTTCAACGTCCTTTCAGGTTCAGGATCAGCTTTAACAAGAATTCTTTTGTCCTTGCTCCTGCTCATATGAAAAGGGACGAGAAGAAAATATGGAATCCTCTATGTCACAGTATAGAGATTCCTTGAGGTGTCAGAGGAAATTAAAAATAGAAGGATGAGGTAAAGAGGAGAGAATTCGAACTTATCAAGAGAGATAGAGTTTGAATTGTTGATAATGGAGAGGTGTTAGTCCTTTAAATAGAAGGATGTGAGAAGAGGGAAAGAATTTTCGAAATTAAAGTAAAAGATTTTGAAATAATTAAGAGAAATTTTGAAAATTTGGTAAATGATTTTCAAAAACTAAGATTGGGAAAGAAATTAAGTGATTTTTGAAAAATATTTTGAAATTAGAAATAAAAAAGATATGATTGAAACTAAATTTTGAAAAATATGTGATTGAAAAGACATGATTGAGAAGATATGATTGAGAATCAAATTTAAAAGAAGAAAGTTTTTAAAATTAAAGTTGATTACTTGACCAACAAGAAATTAAAAGATATGATTCTAGAAATAAAAATTTTGGTCCTTTCTTAATAGGCAAGTAATAACTTGAAAATTTTGAATTAAATCACTAATTGTAGCAAGGATTTTTGAAAATAGTAAAAAATTGAAAAGAAATTGATTTTGAAAAGATATGATTGAAAAGATATGATTTGAAAAAAATTTTATTTTGAAAAATTATGAATATTTGAAAAAGATTTGAATTAAAAACAAAATCTTCCCTCTAGTGTCCTCCTGGCATTAAACGCCCAGAATGACATCCATTCTGGTGTTTAACGCCCAAAATGCTACCTTTTTGGGCGTTTAACGCCTAGCCAGGTACCCTGGCTGGCGTTTAAACGCCAGTTTTCCTTCTTCACTGGCCGTTTTGAACGCCCAGTTTTTTCTGTGTAATTCCTCTGCTGAATATTCTGAATCTTCAATTCTCTGTTACTGACTTGAAAAGACATAATTTTGAAAATTTTTTTGAATTTTTAATGATGAGAAACAATAAAATGCAACTAAGATCAAATAAACAATGCATGCAAGACATCAAACTCAGAAGTTTGTATACTAAGGACTATAATAATTTAAAAATGCATGTAAGAAACAACAAAAGACACAAAATAAGAGAAATTAAAGATCAGAGCACTGAAATCATCAAGAACAACTTGAAGATTGACGTTGGGATTTTTGCCAGTAAAGAAGTTCATAAAAACAGTCGCATTGTAGATATAGTCTCTAAACCGACAGAAAATTAAGAAAATTATATGTAACATGGAAGAGTTCATAAATTAAATAAAAATAAAGAACCTGGGATTGAGAGTCACTCCTAAAACTAAGAGAAGTCCTAAATCCTAATCCTAAGAGAGAGAAGAGAACCTCTCTCTCTAAAAACTACATCTACTCCTAAAATTGTGAATTATGAGAGCCCGCCTATGAATGGATGCAATCTCCCACTTTATAGCCTCTAATCTGTATTTTTTGGGCTGCGAACTATGTCGAAAATAGCCCGGAAATGGCTGGAGAAGAATTCAAACACGCTGATTTCCGTCATTGCGACGCTGCCGCATGGATCATGCGGTCGCGTCACCTACCGTCAGGGGAACAAATCATGAAAATGAAGTACAAATAGACTTGCAAGAAGAAAATAGCTCATGAAAGCAGGGAACAAGGGATTGAGCATCGAACCCTCACTGGTAGTGTATACACTCTAATCACTCAAGTGTTTAAGGTTCGATTCTCTCAATTCTTCACTAACCTTGCATTCAAAGGCTTGCTCTTCATCTAACAATCAACATAAATTTAATGCACAAATACACAAATCAAGAGGTCTTTTAAGGGTTGTAATGGGGTTAGGGTCAAGGTAGGATTGTATTTGGTCAAGTGGACTAAAATCTGAATCCTTAATTAACTTAAACTTTCCACCTAACTTTAGACAATCCATGTAATCATAATACAATATCTAACCATCCATTAACCATGTTTTCCACATATTCATGCATTCTAATTTCAAGTACAGTACATATGCATTGTTTACACCACTTACTTTGGGGCATTTTGTCCCCTTTCTGCTTAATTACTTTTTTTCCTTCTTTTTTTTTTTCAATGCATATGATTAAATTATTGGATGCATGAATCATGTCCTAAACTTTTTTTTTCACATTTTCAGAAAATTCTAACATACTCAATTCTCAAACCAAATGTTTCCAAATTCACTTTTCCCACACTTAAATCATAAGCATTCTCACTAGTCTAAACTAACCAAGGATTCAAATTAAGGATATTATTGTTTTCTGCTTAGAGTTAGTGATGAGCTAAAATAAAGAATAAAGAGGTAAAATAGGCTCAAATTAGTTTGCAATGGATAATGAAAGGGTTAAGGCCTCAATCATGTAAGTGTATGCATACATTAAACAATGGAAATATAGAATTAAGCAAGACAAAGATCACAATTTTAGAGAAAAATACACACTAAAAAGAAAATATTGGTTGGTAAAATGCAACCAATTCAAATAAGCTCAAAAAATCTCACAGGTTTTGTGTGTTCGAGCTCTAAACCATGTTCCAGTATAATATTTCTTCAAACAAGTGTAACATTAAATTTTATTCAAATTAGTGAAATGCTCTAAAAGGTTTCTTGAAAAAGAAAATATTACTTCAACCAAGTGGTAAAATATGCAAAAAAATCAAATAATCATGCAATTAAATATGCTAATGCGGCAATTAACAAAGAAAATATTGGTGTTGAAAAGAAGGTAACTAACCCCTGGAAGTCGATATCGACCTCCCCACACTTAAAAATTGCACCGTCCTCGGTGCATGCTGAGATATGCAGGTGGACGGGTTGTTCCGACTGATGCTTTTCTTCAATGAATGTGTAGATGGACTTGTTTGTCTCCCCTTTTAGAAGTGTCTTTCTTTTGCCGTCTTTGGTGGCCAGCCTGAAAGAAGAGAAAAAGAAGAAAAGTAACCCAAAAGATAGAAAATAAATAAAATATGCGTGTTAATGCCAAATGATAAGGGTCTCATTTACATGGAAGCTTCAACATGTACGTGAGAAAACAATAGAAGCCATGGCATGCCAATGGTATAAAATTTGTATAGGGGATGAGTGTGGGTAATGGAGGTATCAATACAAGCCCATGTCAATGCAAATGGAGTGCAGGTATCATAAAAGATTGGCATTGGCAGAAAATTAATATATCCCACAGTGTAAAACAAGTTACCAAAATAAATTCAAGAAAAGATGCAACAGTTGAATAAAAAAATTTTTAACACCAATAGAAAAATAAAAAATTCAGAAAAGAAAATAAAAATATGCACAAATTTAAAATGTAATGAATGAAATATGCAAATAAATTAAGTAAAATAAAATAAAAGATAAGAAGAATGAGAAGGGAAAGAAGGGAAGAAGAAGTAAGTAAGAAAGGAGGGAGGAAAAATTAGGATTGGGGGAGAAAAGATAAGATATTAGGCAAATTAGGATAAGCTGTGCGGCGCAAGCGACGCGATCACGTGGGGCACGCGGTCGCGCGGCTTGCGCTTAAACTGATTGACGCGGTAGCGTCGGTAACGCGGTCGCGTGACACGTTTTATGCTACTGGCGCGAGGGTAGCCTCGCGCTCGCACAACTCTCTGTTTAAATTGCATGTTGCCAAAAATCTGGGTGATGCGGTCGCATGGGGTATGCGATCGCTCGAGTGGCCACTTAGTAGGATGTGACTGATAAACCCATTATTTATGATATATTTTGTGCTTAATTTGAGTGATTTATTCAATCCTTCACCCACTTATTCATATTAATTGCATGGTTTAACTTTCCCTTCCTTATTATGTGATGTATGTGAAAAACATGTTTCCTGTGCTTTAATATTAATTATCTTAATTACCTTTATTTCCATTCGATGCCGTGATTAGTGTGTTGAGTAGTTTCAGATCTTCTAAGGTAGGAATGACTTAAAGGATGGAAAGGAAAAATACAAAAATGGAAGGAAAGCACAAAACGGAGCTTCTGAAGAAACTGGCATCCACGCGATCGCATGGACGAAGCGATCGCGTGCCAAGCGCGTATCAGCAGTGACGTGGCCGCATGACTGACGCGGTCGCATGACTGACGCGACCGCATGGCAAGGAAATGCCCCGAATGACGCGACTGCGTGACCCACGCGGACGCGTGACAGAGGCCACGCACTAGAAATTGCAGAAAACGCTCATAGCAAATTCTGAAGCCCTTTTTGGCCCAAATCCAAGTCCAGAAGGCGTAGACCAGAGGTTACCTTCTTTACTGGCAAAAATCCTAACGTCAAAATGGCGCCGTTGCCGGGGATCTGCTAACGTGTGCCTTATTATTGGTTATTATAAATATTTTTCTTTTTCTTGTTTATTTATTTTTGTTTTTCCTTTTCATCTTTATTTGCTACCATGAATTCTCACCCCTCTCGCTTTGAGTTTGGTTCTAACTTTGTTGAAAGAAATAGAAGTTCCAGCTGGAATGTGCATCAAGGTCAGACCAATCAAGGATGGATGGAGCCAAGAGGATCTAATCAACCCTTTAGGCAGCAACACCCTCCAAGATATCCTGGACGAAGACCATTCTACAATGCATACCCAGTTGAAAGATATGGTGGACAACCTTGTAACTACCAACAAGCCCCACCCCGTGCATATAAACCATCCTTTCAAGATAACCTCGAACCACCACACTCACAAGCTTCTCTTCACCATTCGCCACCATATGATCCTTCCTTACCCCAGTACCAATCCAATCACTCCCAACCACCACCACTTCTCTATGTGTTATGCCCAAGTCCGGCAACCCGAGAAGCAGAGGTTCGCCTAAAGGAAACAGTAAATAAACTTCAAACAACCATTCGACAACTGAAGCAAACAATAATTCAATGGGTTTCTAGGCGCTCAAATACACAAGGATCAGCCACAGCCCCATGTGAACAGTCTAACAAAGAGCGTAGCATGAAGGAGATACTAGAAACTCCAGTGGACAAGACAGAGAATGAATTCGTACTAGAATAGGTAGAAGAAGCTATCATTGTTCAAGAAGAAGAGTTGGTTGAAGATCTAGGAGATGCTGAACCTCCATGGGAATCCAGAACTGAGGAGAACTCCGTCAAGGATGCTACAGTTGATGCTAAGGAGGATATTGTACAACCTCCAAGGCAAGTTGTTTATGAAGAATCTGATGGAATAACCCAGGACACAAATTCCCTTGATGATGATAGTCACAAGTCAAATTCTCTTAGTAATGAACTTGCATCCGCAAGTGAATTCTCTAAGATCGAAGAATCTTCCCCAAGTGAATATGAAGATGATGTGGAGGTAGATTTCTCTCAACCTCCAATCTATGACTCAAGTGATGAGGAAGACATAGAAGACTTTGACCAGGACACAAGTATAATTGTAGAACCTTGCAAGCAAGTGGAGGAATTCACAGAAGAGCACAAGGGAGTAGAACTTACAGAACCACCAGAAACACCTATCCCAAGGCCATTACCACCTAATACAAGCTTCAAGTGGGTACAATCCTTAACCTTTAACTTTACTTATTCACTTGAATATGGTTTACTTGAAACAGATGGCCAGCTTAGAGCTCTTTGTGGCTTTAAGAGTAAGAGGGAAATGGCTCGTACTCAGAGTTGGTGCACAAGGTTCAATAAGGTTCCATGCTTCACCTCGAAGTACACGGATTGGTATCATGCTCCATTGCATAGATCACGGAGAACGTTTGGTCACCATGGTGAGATTCTACTTTCTAAACCGCCCGGATGGAAACATATAGATCAAGACGGAGGCGGATTTAAAAGCAAGGCTTGGGATCCTGGAGTTTATCCTGACATTCGTCACCCCGGGAGTCTGAAAATTTGTCTGAAGCTGCTCAGAAGCTTTACATGCCTAGTATGGGACCCCGGAGGCTATTGGCATTCCAAGCACTGGTGCAGATTTTTGGACGAATTTAAACATAAGCCGCCATAGCAGGAAGCTCCTACAATGTCCAACTTAAGGACTTAAACTAAAAGTGCTAGGTGGGAGACAACCCACCATGGTATGGTCGCTTCTTTTTCAATTTATTTCTTGTTAATTGCTTTCATTTTTATTTCCTTTTCATTTTACTTCATTGAACCTGGAATTATGCATAGCATTCATGTTAATCATTGCATTCTGCATCTATCATACACATAAAAAAAAGGGGATGCACGACGCGACCGCATGCCCCATGCGATCGCGTCATATTGCGAAAACACTATCCACGCGACCGCGTCATCCACGCGACCGCGTGACCTGGAGATTGGCGTAAATATCCAACGTCCAGAAAGTTAGGCTGGAATCGTGCGGCCCTTGTGCGTTTTGCACAAATTGGCCCACGCGATCGCATGCCCCATGCGATCGCGTCACATGCACAAAACTAATCCCACGCGACTGCGTGAGCGACGTGATCGCGTCACATGGATTCCACAACACCCTCGAAGGACACAGAGAGTTGCGTTGAAACGGTGCTGGAGTCGTGCGTTTAGCACAATTTCCAGCGACGCGATCGCGCGACCCACGCGATCGCGTCATCCCCTCTTCCACCCCTCTCATGCGATCGCGTGCCCCACGCGATCGCGTCACTCCCATTTTCACCCCCACCACGCGACCGCGTCCCCCACGCGATCGCGTGGATTTGAAAATATAACCCCCCCAGCCACACCCCCCCCCACCGCCGGCCATCCCAGCCGCGCCACCCCCTCTCCCCTATCCAACCCCCTCCCCTATTTCACCCATTACCCCTCCCTTTCCCCTGACCGAACTGCCACGCAAGCAACCACCGCGCCGCCGTGCCCGCCACCGCGCCGGACGCCGCCGCCGTCACCACCCAGCCGCTTTTCTGCCCCGTTCTACTTCTTACGCTTTCCAGGTTCCGTAGCACGCAAGCCCTTTTTTTTCCATTCGTAGTTTTTCTTCTTTTTCCCGTTTATGTTCATGTTTAGGATAGCTAAAAATGCATGTGTGTAGTGGATTTTATGTTGTTAGGTAGATTAGGCTGTGGTTAGTGGATTTAGGTCTGTTTACTTGCACTGTTCATGTTTCTGTTTTATCAAAACTGTAATTCTGCTATTCCTGTGACCTTGTTCATATGCTGTGATTTCCTGCATTTGCTGCTTGTTACTCTGAATTTTCCTGTTTCTATTAATTATAGGTACCTGCAGCAAGTTTTTTATTCATATGAACTGCCTTGTTTGCTGTTTATTTTCCGGGACAATCCAATTTTAGCCGGAATGCTGCCCAAATTTTTTGTAAATTGTTTCATTCAAGTTTTGGTTTGACAATCTGAACTCTGTTGTCCTCTGCTTTAACCAAACCGTTTCATGAATGCGATGGCAGACTTTCTTATCCTCTTTGATTTCCTGGTTTATAAACTGCATTTGTGATATTCTGATTCCAGTTCTTGCTTTCTTTATATCTATTAGAATCAACATCACCCTGTTTTCCTTGTTCGGTTGTGAGTTAATTCTATTCATAATTGTGAATCCTTGTTATATGGAATATTTTCTTTATGCCACTTACCTTAACCCACATTTTACTGACTCACTAATTTTAATTTAATAACTTCTTTTTCAAATTCTAACATTACTAACCTTTTCAAAATCTCTTTTCTGATTTTTTTTCACTTTCCTCTAACTTTCTAACCATGGAATAATGAAAATTTTTCTATTTAACTTGAATTCTGATACATTTTGGATTGTCAATTCTTCCTTTCCAAATTTTAAACTACTAAACAATCCTTAATGCACATTTACTTGACTCATTTACCTCATTCTAATTCTCCTTTGCCACTTTGAGTTTTCTTTGTTTAAATTGCCTATTTGCTTCCCTATTTTTATCCATATCCTGGTTTCCCATTTTTCAGGATGTCTGCCTCACAAAGGAAAGGAAAAGGCAAGGCTACTGGCAAGCGCAAGAGAGGAGATTCCTCCCAGTCTATCATTACCCTCATGCACGATTCCTCATGGCAGGAGAAGAACTTTACACAGCAGGAAAAAGATGACCAGCTGCTCCCTGCAAATGATTCAATAAAATTTGCAAACCGGTACTGTGAGCTGAAGTATCCGGCATTTGCAAACTCCAGGAATCTATACCTGGAGAGAACTCTGAAGATTCCAGAAGCACTCCAGCAGTACACCACTGAGCAAATCAAGCAGAGAGGCTGGTTGTTTCTGGAGAGAACACTGACAGAGGTCAATGCATCTTGGGTCCAGGAATTCTACTGCAACTACTACCTCACCACCCTAGATGCAGTGAACCTGAGAGGAAAGCAGATTCTGGTCACTAAGGAGGCCATAGAGGACATTCTCCAGCTCCCCGCCAAGTCCGATCAGCCTGATGGTTATTCAAAGGCTGAGGAGGACATGCGCCTGATGCAGTTTGATTGGGATACTGTAAAGGCACGGATAGCTCTCGACCCGACTGTTCCTTGGGAGATGGGTCAGGACACCACCATGCCTAGAGGGATCAAGAGGGCGTACTTAAATGATGAGGCTCGGTTATGGCACCAGATCTTGAGCAATTATGTCATGCCGAGTACTCATGAGACGGAGATCCCAGCTGCTATGATCACCCTCCTATGGTGTGTGCTGGAGGGTAAGGACCTTTATCTACCACGCTTTATCTGGCATTATATGGCCAGGGTCCACGTCCGAGGCACCCTCCCTTTCCCGTATCTGGTTACACAGCTAGGCCGTCGAGCTGACGTGCCATGGGAGGATGCCGATGAGATACCACCAGCGGCGGACTGCAGGAAGATCATTCCTCACAGCAGGAACTTCCTAGCTTTGGGCTCTAGACCACGACCCTTCCCTACTACTGATGAGACAGCCCACCGTCTGCTGGACCCACTTCATCCACGGCTGCCCCTGCTGCACCTGCTACCACCACTGCACCTCCACCTGCCTCTGAGCCCGTATACCGCCTCGTGCACCACCTATTCTGATAGCTTGATCAGATGGAGCACCGTAATCGGCGCCGGTATGAGAGATTGGAGCGTCGCAGCCAGCGACGCTATTCGTATCTGAAGCTGATGATCCGACAGGGTGGTGACATCCCCTCCGAGCCCGACACACCATCTGAGCCATCCGAGGAGGAGGAGGATGAGCCCGAGGAGGAGACTCATTTCCAGGAGGAGACCCATCAGCAGGCAGACACAGAGCAGGCTGCACCACATCAGGAGGTTACACATCAGATCGAGGCTGCAGATCCGGAGATCCCGATCCAGTCAGCACCGCCTCTACAGCAGCCAGACGCTCAGCCCACCACCACCACAGAGCCTCCAGCTACCATCCCTACCAGTGATGACACCCCTTCACACCCGGGTTGACTGAGCATCAGGGACGATGCTTCATTTTAAGTGTGGGGAGGTCGCCATCTCTGGTGTTTTATTTTGGTGAACCACTACATCTCTTTTTCTTTTATTTTGGATATTTTTCTGTATTTTTCTTTTTTTCTGAGTACTTATACATTGCTGCTTTTA
Source organism: Arachis ipaensis (assembly GCF_000816755.2). Taxonomy (NCBI): domain Eukaryota; kingdom Viridiplantae; phylum Streptophyta; class Magnoliopsida; order Fabales; family Fabaceae; genus Arachis; species Arachis ipaensis. The sequence goes on from NC_029791.2 coordinate 73,602,190, forward strand.
TGTATTTTTACTCTATTTTTGCATTTTTCATTTTTAGTTCATATTTTTAGTTATTTAGTTAGTTTGCAATTCTGACTTATTAGTGGATTAATTAGTTTAGTTTACCCTCTTTAGCATAAGATAGCATAGTTAAATTGAAAAATATAAAAAGGAAGTAAGCAAGGAAATTGAACATAACAGATTTAAGTCCATAAACCTTGTATATATAGCATTACATCATATAGTTAAGTTGACAACATTTCATCAAGGAGGAACATTAAAACTTTAAAGGCTACCCTAAATAATTTTTTTTATGAGAATAATGGGAATTTTTAACTAAACCTGCATAACATATATGAATGATATATGATGCTTGAGTTAGAGAACACACAACCTGTGAGTCTTGAGCTTAATTGTATGGTTGCATTCAAACCATAATTTTATTCCTGTGTGTTTCGCTTCTTTTTATTCTGATGTTCTTTACTTTGCTTTAATCTATATGTCCAATTATAGAATATAGAATATAGATACATATCAAAAGAATGATTGAAGGCCATCATTTAATTTTAGCTCACTTACCCCAAAAATAACCTACCTTTCACATCACCCTTATTAGCCCCCTTGAGCCTTTAAAATCCCTTTTATTCTATTTAGCCACATTACTAGCCTTAAGCAGAAAAACAAAATAAAATCCCAAGTTGAATCCTTGGTTAAGCTTAAGATAGAAAATTATGAATAGATTAAAATGTGGAAAACCTATTGGGAACATGGATGATAGAAACAAAAGGTAGAA
>NC_029791.2:73603039-73603633 GCF_000816755.2 Arachis ipaensis
AGTGGGTTCAGTTAGACATCTTCTACTATGGGCTTGCAGAAGGAGCTCAGATGTCTTTAGATTACTCAGCTGGTGGATCTATCCATATGAGAAAGACAATTGAAGAAGCTCAAGAGCTCATTGATACAGTTGCCAGGAATCAGCATCTGTATCTAAGCAGCAACCCTTCCATGAATGAAGAGGTTAAAACAGTAACTGCTGAATTCAGTACTGTAAAACAAGCTGCTGAATTCAATCAGCAATTAGATTTTCTAACAAAACAGCTAGCTGAATTCAAAGACAGGTTACAGGAGACAAGGATAGCTAATATACATATGGAGGAACAGTTTAAGCAAACAAAGCAGCAGCTATCAAAGCAAATAGCAGAAGAATGCCAAGCAGTTCAATTAAGAAGTGGGAAAACATTAAATACCCCACCTCAAGGCATAAAAAATTCAAGAAATGAGCGACCCACCAAAGATAATTCTGGCACTAAAACGCCAGAAAATGGGTGGAAGGCTGGCGCTGAACGCCCAGACCATGCCCAAAACTGGCGTTCAGCGCCAGAAACAAGGCAGGATTGGCGTTCAACGCCAGAAAGGGGCAAGAATCTGG
>NC_029791.2:73603689-73661417 GCF_000816755.2 Arachis ipaensis
ACCTGCCAATGTTAAGGCAATCAGAAGCTTTCTAGGACATGCAGGATTCTATAGGAGGTTTATAAAGGATTTTTCAAAAATCGCAAAACCTCTAAGCAACCTGCTAGCTGCTGACACGCCATTTGTGTTTGACACAGAGTGCCTACAGGCGTTTGAAACGCTGAAAGCTAAGCTGGTCACAGCACCAGTCATTTCTGCACCAGACTGGACATTACCATTTGAGCTAATGTGTGATGCCAGTGATCAATGCCATTGGTGTAGTATTGGGACAGAGGCCTGACAAGCTTCTGCATGTCATTTATTATGCCAGTCGCGTTTTAAATGATGCCCAGAAAAATTACACAACCACAGAAAAGGAATTACTTAGACATTGGCCTGGATAAGATTCTAGAGGACATATGTATCCCTGGAGCCAGGTGGACCACCAACACAAAGGGCGTTCCAAATCAACTCAAGAGAGAAGATCTCAAACCAGTTGCCAGAGGATGGCTGGACTTCATTGGGCGTTCTCTGTTGCCCACTATTAACCGTTCTGAAGTCACAGTTAAAAGAGCAGTAATGATTCATTGCATCATGATGGGAAAGGAAGTGGAGGTTCATCAGCTGATTTCAACTGAGCTCTATAAGATTGCTAACAAAAATTCAAAAGAGGCCAGGTTGGCTTATCCAAGCATGATTTCTCTGCTCTGCAAGGACGCTGGAGTCAAGATGGGAATAACTGAATATATCCTAATTGAAAAGTCAATCACCAAAGCATCAATGGAGAGACAACAAGCACAGGAGGATCTTATCAAGAAGAGAGCACAGGAATTCCTCCCAGAGATTCCTCAAGCGGAATATTGGGAATATCTTAAGACGTCTGTCACCAAGATATGATCCACCAACACACAGCTTGCCATAGGAGGGCGTGCGTGCGTGAATCAGAAGACAGAGGAAGGCAGAGATTCAGAAGACAAAGCATCTCCAAAACTCCAACATATTCTCCATTACTGCACAACAAGTAATCTTTAATTTATGTTCTCTTGGTTATTCACAATTCAACTGATAAACATAATTGACTTCCTGACTAAGATTTACAAGATAACCATAGATTGCTTCAAACCAACAATCTCCGTGGGATTCGACCCTTACTCACGTAAGGTATTACTTGGACGACCCAGTGCACTTGCTGGTTAGTGGTACGCGTTGTGAAAAGTGTGATTCACAATTCGTGCACCAGCTATCATTTGATTTTAGCTCACTTATCCCAAAATAACCTACCTTTCACATCACCCTTGTTAGCCTCCTTGAGCCTTTAAAATCCTTTTTATTCTATTTTAGCCACACTACTAGCCTTAAGCAGAAAAACAAAATAAAATCCCAAGTTGAATCCTTGGTTAGCTTAAGATAGAAAATTATGAATAGATTAAAATGTGGGAAACCTATTGGGAACATGGATGATAGAAACAAAAGGTAGAAAAGTTAAAAGAAATAAAATAAAATTTGAGAAGCATGCTCATGAGAAATCAAAGTGATTCAATTACCATGTGCATTAAAAAAAAGTTATTTTTCAGCATTTAATAAAAGGAGATACAAAAGAATCCCCTAATGCAAAATAAAAGCAATGCACATGGGATAAAAATAAAATTGAAACATGAGCATGTTACAACAAGTGGGATAATATGGGGTGATGGAGGTGATGAGCTGTGACACTCATCACCTTCCTCAATTCATGAACGTGTGCCTGACAACCACGTCCGTTCTATATACGATTGAATGAGTATCTCTTAGATTCCTTAATCAGAATCTCCGTGGTATAAGCTAGAACTGATGGCAGCATTCATGAGAATCCGAAAAGTCTAAACCTTGTCTGTGGTATTCCAAGTAGGATTCAAGGATTGAATGATTGTGACAAGCTTCAAACTCTTGTTCATTCGCGCTTAACTGTGATGGAGGTGATGAGCTGTGACACTCATCACCTTCCTCAATTCATGAACGTGTGCCTGACAACCACGTCCGTTCTATATATGATTGAATGAGTATCTCTTAGATTCCTTAATCAGAATCTCCGTGGTATAAGCTAGAACTGATGGCAGCATTCATGAGAATCCGAAAAGTCTAAACCTTGTCTGTGGTATTCCAAGTAGGATTCAAGGATTGAATGACTGTGACGAGCTTCAAACTCTTGAAGGCTGGGCGTTAGTGACAGACGCAAAAGGATAGTAAATCCTATTCCAACCGGATCGAGAACCAACCGGTGATTAGCCGTGCTGTGACAGAGCGCGTGTGCGTAGTTTTCACTGGGAGGACGGAAGGTAGCCATTGACAACGGTGATCCACCAACACACAGCTTGCCATAGGAGGGGCTTTAATATTAAATATTTTAATTACCTTTATTTCCATTCGATGTCGTGATTAGTGTGTTGAGTAGTTTCAGATCTTCTAAGGTAGGAATGACTTAAAGGATGGAAAAAAAACATACAAAAATGGAAGGAAAGCACAAAACGGAGCTTCTGAAGAAACTGGAATCCACGCGATCGCATGGACAAAGCGATCGCGTGCCAAGCGCGAATCAGCAGTGACGCAGCTGCATGACTGACGCAACCGCGTGACCCACGCAGACGCGTGACAGAGGCCACGCACCAGAAATTGCAGAAAACGCTCATAGCAAATTCTGAAGCCCTTTTTGGCCCAAATCCAAGTCGAGAAGGCATAGACCAGAGGTTACAAAGTGAGGGAACGCATCCATTCAGAGAGAGTTCACCAATTTTCACTTTCCATGATTTAGATTTAGTTTGAGAGAGGTTCTCTCCTCTCTCTCTTAGAATTAGGATTAGGATTTAGGACTTCTCTTAGTTTGTAAGAGTGACTCTCGATCCAGGTTTAATATTTACTTTAATGCTTTTCGTACCTATAAATGTTGCCAACTTGACTTATGAACCCTTTCCATGTTATGATTTGAATTAATGATTATTTGAGGTATTTCAGTTATTGATTGCTTTCTCCTTAATTTGTGTTACCATTGCTTTCCATCTAAGGACATTTTTATTCCAACAATTTTACTTTTTCTTTTTTGGTCTTGGTTAAGAAATTAGTAACTCAACATTATTAAACTCAGCATAATTGATAATCGTTATCTTGCTAATTGAACTGAACTTCAATAATCCCAACTTTTTCTTAGGAAATAAATAGGATTCGAAGGTTAAACTAATTAGTCCCTTGACTTCCCTTTACTTTAGTAAAGGTTAACTAAGTGGAATTTAAATTCAACTTTCATTATTATTGAGAGAGATAACTAAGTTGGACTTCCAATTTCTCTTACCTTGCCAAAAGATTGCTTTACAGTATTTATTTATTTTAATTGCCATTTAAATTATTTGTCATATCTACTTTTCACTCTCAACCCCGATTTTACAACCTCCATAACCAATAATAAGAACATACTTCCCTGCAGTTCCTTGAGAAGACGACCCGAGGTTTGAATACTCAGTTAACAATTTTTAAGGGGTTTGTTACTTGTGACAACCAAAACATTTGTACGAAGGGATTTTTGTTGGTTTAGAGACTATATTTACAACGCAACTATTTTTATGAACTTCTTTACTGGCAAAAATCCTAACGTCAGTGACGCGGCCGCGTGGGGCACACGGTCGCGTGAGATGGACTGCGCGTCCAGCGCCAGTCCAGCACCACTCTAGCACAAATTTCGGCTGTCCACCATTATTACGTCGAAATCCTAGTCACGCGGCCGCGTGGGGCACGCGGTCGCGTGGGAGGCCGTTATTCCCATGTGACGCGGTCGCGTGGGATGATTTGTGCCATTGGCACGCCTCCAGCGCTGCTCCTGCGTAACTCTCTCTTCATATTAATATTGTCCCCCATTTCCTTGCGACGCGGACGCGTCGCTGATGCGATCGCGTCGCGTGCTCGCTTTTTTTTTTTTTTTAGTCTGAAAAGATGCAGAATGTAGTGTTAATATGAATGTGATGCAAAACTCCAGGTTCAATAAAATAAAATAAAATTCAAAAACAAACAAAACTAAATAAAATTAAAATAAAAAAAAAGAACGATCATACCATGGTGGGTTGTCTCTCACCTATCACTTTTAGTTAAAGTCCTTAAGTTGGACATTTGATGAGCTTCCTGTTATGGTGGCTTATGCCTGTATTCATCCAGGAATCTCCACCAATGTTTGTATCTCCAGTAACCTCTGGGGTCCCAAACTTGGCGCAGAAAGCCTTCAAGTAAGTTAGAGCAAGTGACCAGGCCCCAAGAGTGGTGATTGATAGAATGGATTCCGGGGTCCCAGACCTTGCCTTTGCACCCGTCTTTTGGTTGAGCAATATTGTTCCATCCGGGTGGCAAGCAGTCTGAATTCTCACTCTCCATCTCTTGATCAACCTCTTCCAAGTCTTCAACTGTGATATGCCTTGGGGGTTGTACACCCTCCTCAGCATCAATTTTAAACGTCTTGGAAGGGGGTTCTATGACTGGAATTTCTCATGGAGGTTCTACATCTCCTAAGTCTTCAACCACTTCTTCTTCTTCAATAATTCGGTCTTGTGAGTAATTGGGTTGGAATTGGGGTGGTTCTATATATGGTTCATATGGCTCATAAGGTGGTTGGTATGGTGGTTGAGGGTTGGGGTTATATGGAGGTGAATGGCGGAAAGGAGCTTGTGAGTGTGGTGGTCCAAAGTTATGTTGATGAGGGGGTTCATAGGCGTATGGTGGTGGTTGTTGATAATCAAAAGAGCGTTCACCATAGCGATTGCCTTGATATGCATCACAGAATGGTTGTTGATAGTCCATTAGAGGTGGTTGTTGCCATGAGGGTTGATTAAATCCTTGTGGCTCCTCCCATCTTTGATTGTTCCAATCTTGATGCCTATTTTCATTATAGTTTCCATTCCTAACAACAACATTGGAATCAAACTTGAAGCGAGAGGGGTGAGAATTCATAGTAGCTAATAAAAAATTAAAAACAAAAATAAAAATAAATTTAAATTAAAAGGTTATTTAAATTTGAAAATTGAAAATTAAATTTTGAAATTTGAAAAATTAAATTTTGAAATTTGAATTTTTTGAAATTTGAAATTTGAAAATTTTTAAATTTGAATTTTGAAATCTGATTTTTGAAATAAGATAAGATAAGATAAAAATTTTAAAATAAAAACCAATAACCTCTTAACTTAGGAAAAAGCAAAAAATAAAAACAAAAAATAAAAACAAATAAACAAGCAAAAATAGAATATTTACAATAATCAATAATAAGGCACACGTTTGCAATTCCCCGGTAACGGCGCCATTTTGACGTTGGGATTTTTGCCAGTAAAGAGGTTCATAAAAACAGTCACGTTGTAGATATAGTCTCTAAACTGACAGAAATCCCTTCGTACAAATATTTTGGGTGTCACAAGTAACAAACCCCTTTTAAAAATTGTTAACCGAGTATTCAAACCTCGGGTCGTCTTATCAAGGAATTGCAGGGATGTATGTTCTTATTATTGATTATGAAAAAGTGTGTTTTTGGGGAATGTTGAGTTTGGGCAATGGGCACAGATATATTTAAATGACAAGTAAAATAAATAAATAACTGTAAACTAAACTCTTGGCAAGGTAAGAGAAATTGAAAGTCCAGACCAAGTTATCCTTATCAATGATAATGAAAATTGAATCTTAATTCCACTTAGTCAACCTTTACTAAAGTAAAGGAAAGTCAAGGGAGCAATTAGTTTGATCCTCGAATCCTATTTATTTCCTAAGAAAAGGTTGGGATTATTGAATCTCAATTCAATTAGCAAAGATAACAGTTATCAATTATGCTATTGAGTTGGATAATTCCTGAGTTACTGATTTCTTAACCAAGACCAAAAGGGAAAAAGTAAATCTACTGGAATAAAAATGCCTTTAGATGTAAAGCAACAATAACAGCAATCATAAATTGAAATACCTCAAATAACATTAATTAAGAAAATTATATGTATCATGGAAGAGTTCATAAATTAAATAAAAATAAAGAACCTGGGATTGAGAGTCACTCCTAAAACTAAGAGAAGTCCTAAATCCTAATCCTAAGAGAGAGGAAAGAACCTCTCTCTCTAAAAACTACATCTACTCCTAAAATTATGAATTATGAGAGCCCGCCTATGAATGGATGCAATCCTCCACTTTATAGCCTCTAATCTGTATTTTCTGGTCCGCGAACTGGGTCGAAAATAGGCCTGAAATCGCTGGAGAAGAATTCAAACACGCTGATTTCCGTCACTGCGACGCGGCCGCATGGATCACGCGGTCGCGTCACCTAGCGTCAGGGGAACTATAGCATATTATATATCAAATCAAAGCCCCAGACGTTAGCTTTCCAACGCAACCGGAACCGCGTCGTTTGGACCTCTGTAGCTAAAGTTATAGCTATTTGAGTGCGAAGAGTTCAGGCTGGACAGCTTAGCAACTTCTTTATCTTCTTGTATTCCTTCCACTTTTGCATGCTTCCTTTCCATCCTCCAAGTCATTCCTGCCCTGTAATCTCTGAAAGCACTTAACACACATATTAAGGCATCTAATGGTGATAAGAGAGGATTAATAATAAGCAAATATAAGATCAAAGAAGCATGTTTTCAATCATAGCACAAAGTCACGAAGGAAATATAAAACCATGCAAATATTATGAATAAGTGGGTAAAGAGCTGATAAAATCCACTCAATTGAGCACAAGATAAACCATGAAATAGTGGTTTATCAAAGATCAATGAAGAACATAATGCATATATTTGAGAAAATGCAAGAAGAATAAAGACATGCAATTAACACCAAACTTAAAAATTGACACTTGACTCGAACAAGAAACATAAAATATTTTTTATTTTATAAATTTTATAATTTTTTTGTGATTTTTCGAAAATTATATGGAAAAGAAAATAAAGAGATTCAAAACTTTTATTGAGAATTCCAGGAATCATGCAATATTAGTCTAAAACTCCGGTCCAGGAATTAGACATGGCTTACTAGCCAGCCAAGCTTTCAGTGAAAGCTTCAGTCCAAAACACTAGACATGGCCAATAGCCAGCCAAGCTTTAGTAGATCATTACTTTCAACAACAAAATTGATAGAAATCAATAAGCTCTTGTGATGATAAGTTGAAACCTCGGTCCAAAAGATTAGACATGGCTTCACAGCCAGCCAGACTTCAACAAATCATCATGAAACTCTAGAATCCATTCTTAAAAACTCTGAAGAACAGAATAGAAATATTTTTGTATTTTTGAAAAAAAATTTTCGAAAATAAAATGTAAAAATCTTAAAGCATAAAGTAAAATTACCTAATCTAAGCAACAAGATGAACCGTCAGTTGTCCAAACTCGAACAATCCCCGGCAATGGCGCCAAAAACTTGGTACGTACAATTGTAATCTCAACTCTTTATCACAACTCCGCACAACTAACCAGCAGGTGCACTGGGTCGTCCAAGTAATAAACCTTACGTGAGTAAGGGTCGATCCCACGGAGACTATCGGCTTGAAGCAAGCTATGGTCATCTTGTAAATCTCAGTCAGGAAGATTCAAATGGTTAAGGAGAATTGATAATTAAAATATGAATAAAATATAAAATAAGATAGAGGTACTTATGTAATTCATTGGTAGAAATTTCAGATAAGTGTATGAAGATGCTTTGTTCCTTCTGAACCTCTGCTTTCCTATTGCCTTCATCCAATCATTCATACTCCTTTCCATGGCAAGCTTTATGTTAGGCATTACCGTTGTCAATGGCTACTTCCCGTCCTCTCAGTGAAAATGTTCCAAATGTGCTGTCACCGCACGGCTAATCATCTGTCGGTTCTCGATCATGTTAGAATAGGATCCATTGATCCTTTTGCGTCTGTCACACACCCAACACTCGCGAGTTTGAAGCTCGTCACAGCCATCCCTTCCTAGATCCTACTCGGAATACCACAGACAAGGTTTAGACTTTCCGGACCTCAGGAATGGCCGCCAATAATTCTAGCCTATACCACGAAGGTTCTAATCTTAGATTAGAAACCCAAGAGATACACATTCAAGCTATTGCAAGTAGAACAGAGGTGGTTGTCAGACACGTGTTCATGGGGGAGAATGATGATGAGTGTCACGGATCATCACATTCATCAGATTGAAGAACGAGTGTATATCTTAGAGAAGAAGTAGGCGTGAATTGAATAGAAAAACAGTAGTACTTTGCATTAATTCATGAAGAACAGCAAAGCTCCACACCTTAATCTATGGTGTGTAGAAACTCTACCGTTGAAAATACATAAGAACAAAAGGTTCTAGGCATGGCCGAGTGGCCAGCCTCCCAAAGCGTGAACATACAAGTTCCAAGATGAAAAGTATGATCTAGTATCTAAAATACAATAGCAAAAGGTCCTATTTGTAGAAAACTAGTAGCCTAGGATTACAGAAATAAGTAATTAATGCAGAAATCTTCTTTCGGGACCACTTGGTGTGTGCTTGGGCTGAGCATTGAAGCTTTCACGTGTATAGACTTTTCTTGGAGTTAAACGCCAGCTTTTGTGCCAGTTTGGGCGTTTAACTCCAGCTTTTATGCCAGTTCTGGCGTTTTGACGCCAGAATTTGTATGCTGACTCTGAACGCCATTTTGGGCCAACAAATCTTGGGCAAAGTATGAACTATTATATATTTCTGGAAAGCCCAGGATGTATACTTTCCAACGCAATTGAGAGCACGCCAATTGAGCTTCTGTAGCTCCAGAAAATCCACTTCGAGTGCAGGGAGGTCAGAATCCAACAACATCTGCAGTCCTTTTTCAGCCTCTGAATCAGATTTTTGCTCAGGTCCCTCAATTTCAGCCAGAAAATATCTAAAATCACATAAAAACACAAAAGCTCATAGTAAAGTCCAAAAATGTGATTTTTATTTAAAAACTAATAAAAATATAATAAAAATTAATTAAAATATACTAAAAACATACTAAAAACAATGCCAAAAAGCGTATAAATTATCCGCTCATCAATATAACACATTAAATGTTGGACATATAGGATGGAACAAAATATAGATCACAATCATAGAGAAGCAAACACACAAGAATAAAAATATTTATGGTTAAATAGTGTAACCATGTCATTAGGCTCAAATCTCACAGGTTGTGTGTTCTTAGCTTTTTAAACTATGTTCCAAATACAATTTCTAATAATTTTAACACAAAAATTTTGATTTAAATTAGTGAAATTTTTTTTAAAATAGGGTCTTAAAAAGAAACTTATTAATTTTTTTCAACCAAATAGAACATGCATACAGATAGCCTATTTCTATGCAATCTATCCTATTCTAACAAAAGAAAAAAACTAAATAAATATCCTATTTTATTGGTGTTAAGTGAGAGAAATTACCTCCGGAAGTTAGGTACTGACCGACCTCCCCACACTTAAAGCTTGGCACCGTCCTCGGTGCCATCAGTTAAGAACAAAGGGGGGCTGGTAGCAGCATCTTCACAATTGGGACCGTCATGGCTCCCTGTGCTGGTAAATGAAGTGGAGTCTGGGGTGTCTGGTTTTTCCTCAGGTGGGTGGTTACCAATAATCAGCTCCTTGAGGTATGTAAATCGGTGCTTGTTACGGCGCTCCCTTTGCTTTCCTTTCTGCTCAAGTCGGTCTAGCCTCTCAAGTATCTGATGGAGCAGTTGATTTGTTGAAGGTGCTTGTGATGTGGTAGGAGAAGGGATATCTTCCGCTGATTTTGTGCTCCAGTTGATAGTGGCTACTGGAGGTCTGATATATTTCCCATTACGGACGTACTGATCATCTCGTGGAATCATGGCCTTGGTGTCCCCAGCTCTGTAGGAGACTCCGGCTGCTGAGACTAGATCTGAAACCAAGGCGGGGAAAGGTAAGTTGCCCGTAATTTGTACGTGTCCCATATCATTTCGGATGTGTCTCGGTAAGTTTAGAGGCTGGTCTGTAAGGATACACCAGAGTAAAACAGCCATGTATGCAGTGAAGGAGGACTTATGAATGCTCAAAAAGACGTAATAGGACATAATCTGTGCCCATACTCGAGCCTCCAAGGTAAGTGCTGAAGCCAATATGCCCTTGGGTCGGGACCGATGGTATCCATAGATCCATATGCTGCCATGTTGTGCTATAACTCTGAGAACTATGTCCCAGTCAAATTGGTATGTCTGGCATTTAAATGAGGCTTTTTGGAATGCGTCCAATCCTTCTGGTGCAGGGGGAAGATCTAAAGCTCACTGAATGGCTTCTTCAGTTATGGGGACTTGCTTCTGACGAATATAGACAAATTGTAGGGTTGGCATGCGAAAATTGGAGTAGAATTCAACTACCCATGAAAGATTAACCTGCCGTGGCTGTCTCTGTAGGAATCCCTATTGTCTTTCCTCAATGCGGGGCTCAACAAATTCAGCAATGTTGGTCGGGAGGATAAGAAGGTACTCATTGTTATAATTCCTCTCAGCCAGGATGGCGAACATCTGCTCACAGTAGCGGTTAGTGAACCGCGCAGTGTCCTTTGCTGGAAATGCTTTCTCTTTTTCATCGACCTTGATGACCCGTTTAATTCGTTTTGTTGAGGGCTTTACTGCGGTTGAAGATGGCTCTGCCACTAGTGCTCTTTTTGTTCCTTTCCTTGCTGGTGGTTTGGGAGTAGCTTTCTCTTTACCTTTCTTGGTGGCCATCCTGAAAAAGGAAAAAGTAAGTAACTTTTAAAAACTTTAAGGGTTAGAGCAAGGAAGAGGACAGGATACGTGATAATCAATGCACAGTAAAGAAGGATGTCGTTAACACATGGTCATGACTACATGTGAGAAGTTCATCACTGGAAATATAGCAAGTGCAGGTGATGAAAATTAAATGCAGGATGTTTATTGGCATGCCGGCAAAGGCATGAATAGCATAGATCAAGCATTAAATGTCCAAGTTAGATTATCAACTCTTTCAAACTAACAACCTGTTTGTATTGACAATTATATTTAATCAATAAAATATAAAAGAGGTTTTGTGAAAAACATGCATTAGAGTAGTAGTAATATAAAAATAATGCACAATGCCATACGGGCTTTTTCACAAATACATAGCATGCATGGTGAATATGTTATGGAAAGTATTAATTTGAACGTGCAAGCAACCCTTTAAGAAGTAATATTAATTGTCAAACAATTCCATAATAACTCACAAGCAAAATATAGAAGTAAATAATCACCCAATTAAATTGCTAACACCAATTAAAGGAATAAAAAGAAAAAGAAAAGAAAGAAAAGGAAAATATAGATAATGAAAGTGAAAAGAAAAAAAAAAGAAGAAAACATAAAAGTAATAAAGGAAAAGTAAAAAGTAAAGAAAGAAAGAAAAAAACCTTGATAATGGATGTGAAAAATAAGGAGAAAGTAAAAAGTGAGAAGAAAATAAAGAAGGAAGAAGGAAGAAGGAAGAAAAAAGAAATAAGAAGGGAAAGAAAAGATTTGGATTTGGGAAATAAAAGATAAGATAGTTGGTGCTGATCTAGGTAAGCTGTGCATTGCATGTGACGCGGACGCGTGGATCACGCGATCGCGTGGTGGGTGATAAGTTCAGGTGACGCGGACGCATCGGTCACGCGGTCGCATGGCCTGATTTGTGCTAGTGGCGCGAGTGCAACCTCGCGTACGCACAACTCTCTATTTTAAATGCATTTTGCCAAAAATATGGGTGACGCGTGCGCGTGGGTGACGCGGTCGCGTGAACGGCAATATTTTAAAAAGCGACGCGGACGCGTGGGGCACGCGTTCGCGTGATAGGGCTTGTGCTTCTAGCATCATTCCAGCCCAGCTCCATCATAACTCTCTGCCATACACCTCTTTACGTTGAATTTGCAGGGCCACGTGTTCGCGTGGGTGACTCGGTCGCATGGGAGGCTCTTTTTCAGAATGACGCAGACGCGTCATTGACGCAGTCGCGTGGGCATGCTTGTGCCTAAGGCATGCCTCCAGCCACACTCTCGCGTGACTCTCTGCTTCTTTTTTTCTCGTGTCCAAGGCACATATGACACGGACGCGTCAGTGATGCTTACGCGTCACGTGCATTTTTTTTATAAGCAGTAAGCAAATGCAAATGCAGGCTATATGCAGCTATATGCAGAGATTATGGGAAGAGTCATTAACAAAAATAAAAATAGAATAAAGGAAAATAAAACTAAGACTGAAATTGAACGATCATACCATGGTGGGTTGTCTCCCACCTAGCACTTTGCTTTTATGTCCTTAAGTTGAACGTTCTTCAAGCTCATTCTGCTTCTGTTGGTGGGTCTTCTAAGAGGAAAAACTCTAGTTCTTTGTGATCCTTAATCTTTTCTCCATGATAAAGCTTCAGGCGATGTCCATGTCCTTCATGAATTTGGAACTAGAAGGATGACACAGGTGAAAAACTCTGTATGGCTCTGCCTTTTCTACTCTATAGGGACCTTCCCATCTTGATCTCAGTTTGCCTGGCATAAGCCTCAGTCTGGAGTTATAGAGAAGAATTAACTCCCCTGGTCTGAATTCTCTCCTTTTTAAGTTCTTGTCATGGACAACCTTCATCTTCTTTTTGTATCGCCTGGAATTGTCATATGCTTCTAGGCGAAGATTCTCTAATTCTGCTAGTTGTAGCTTCCTTTTAGCACCAGCTTCTTCAAAATTCATGTTGCACTCCCTCACAGCCCAGAAAGCCTTGTGTTCCACCTCCACTGGAAGGTGGCAAGCTTTTCCGTATATCAAGCGGAAGGGGCTCATCCCAATGGGTATCTTGTACGCTGTTCTATATGCCCAGAGTGCATCTTGTAGCCTGGCACTCTAGTCTTTCCTATGAGGCTTTACTATCTTCTCTAGAATACGTTTAATCTTCCTGTTAGACACTTCTGCTTGTCCATTGGTTTAGGAATGATAACCTGTTGCTACTTTATGAACAATCCCATGCTTTTTCAGTAATCATGTCAGTCTCCTGTTACAAAAGTGAGTGCCTTGATCACTCATGATTGCTCGTGGTAACCTAAAGCGACAAATAATATGGTTTCTAACAAAGGAAACAATAGTGTTAGCATGATCAGTATGGGTAGGAATTGCTTCCACCCATTTAGAGAAAGGTAACCATTAGAGTTTGGAAATGGACCCATGAAGGCAATGCCCCAAACATTGAAAATTTCACAGAAAAGCATAATCTGTTGAGGCATCTCATCCCTCTTAGATATATTGCCAAAACCTTTGGCATGGGGAACAAGATTTACAAAATTCAGCAGTGTCTTTAAAAAGAGTAGGCCACCAGAATCCACATTCTAAGATTTTTCTAGCTGTTCTTTGAGGGCCAAAATGTCCTCTACTCTCAGAAGAGTGGCAGGCCTCTAAAATAGACTGGAATTCTGATTGTGGTACACATCTTCTAATTACCTGGTCAGCACCGCACCTCCACAAATATAGATCATCCCATATATAATATTTAGATTCGCTTTTCAGCTTGTCTCTTTGATGCTTAGTAAAATTATGAGGCAAAGTGTGGCTAACTAGATAATTAGCTACAGGTGCATACCAAGAAACTACTTCAGATACAGCTTGCAAACTATCAAATGGGAAAGTATCATTGATAGGAGTAGAGTCATCTTTAATGTGCTCAAGGCGACTCAAGTGGTCTACCACTAAATTCTGGTTACCACTCCTATCCTTAATTTCTAAATCAAATTCTTGCAGCAACAGTATCCAACGTATCAATCTTGGTTTAGACTCTTTTTTAGCTAATAAATATTTTAGAGCTGCATGGTCCGAGTACATTACTACCTTCGTACCAAGTAAATAGGCTCAGAATTCATCCAGAGCAAAAACGATAGCAAGAAGCTCTTTTTCAGTAGTAGTGTAATTAGACTGAGCAGTGTCTAAAGTCTTAGACGCATAACCAATTACAAAAGGGTCTTTAACTTCGCACTGAGCCAGCGCCGCTCCTACTGCATGGTTGGAGGCATCACACATAATTTCAAATGGCTGGCTCCAGTCTGGTCCTCTCACAATCGGAGCTTGAGTCAGGGCGATCTTTAGCTTATCAAACGCTTGCATGCAATCCTCACTGAACTCGAACTCAATATCTTTCTGCGGTAATCTGGATAAAGGCAATGCTACCTTACTGAAGTCCTTAATGAATCTCCTGTAAAAACCTGCGTGGCCAAGGAACGAACGGACTTCCCTCACAGAGGAGGGGTAAGGTAAACTAGAAATGACATCTACCTTTGCTGGATCTACAGAAATACCAGTATTAGACACAACATGTCTTAGTACAATTCCTTGTTTTACCATAAAATGACATTTTTCAAAATTCAATACAAGGTTTGTACTAACACACCTGTCTAATACTCTAGACAAACTATCCAAGCAAAGGCTAAATGAATCACCATATACGCTAAAATCATCCATAGAAACTTCCATACAGTTCTCAATAAGATCTGAAAAGATACTCATCATGCATTTTTGGAAAGTACCAGGTGCATTACATAAGCCAAAAAGCATTCTTTTATAAGCATACGTTCCAAAGGGACATGTAAAAGTGGTCTTCTCCTGATCTTCAGGAGCTATATGAATCTGAAAGTAGCCTGTATAGCCATCTAAAAAGCAATAATGGGATTTACCTGACAGGCGATCAAGCATCTGATCAATAAATGGCAAGGGGTAGTGATCCTTGCGAGTTGCTTGGTTGAGACGCCTATAGTCAATGCAAACTCTGCATGAATTCTGTACTCTAGTTGTCAGGAGCTCTCCATGCTCATTCTTTATTATTGTGACTCCAGACTTCTTGGGAACCACTTGTACTGGATTGACCCATTCACTGTTTGAGATGGGGTAAATGATATCTGCTTCAAGTAGCCTGGTCACTTCTTTCTTGACAACTTCTAAGATGGTGGGATTCAATCTTCTTTGAGGCTGACAAACAGGTTTTGATTCCTCTTCTAAATATATTCTATGCTCACAAACTTGAGGACTGATGCCTACTATATACACCCGGCTCCATCCAATTGCTTTCTTATGTTTTCTCAGCACACTGAGCAGTTGCTCTTCTTGTTGAGAAGTGAGTTCCCTTGCAATGATAACTGGGAACTTCTGATTATCCCCAAGGTAAGCATACTTGAGGTGTGGAGGAAGGGGCTTTAATTCCAATTTCTGCTCTTGGCTAGGCTCTTGATCATCCGGGGCTAGTGATAATGGCAAAGGGTCTGCATTGTGTTCAGAGGGTGTCCCCACACTTGGACCTTGCTCCATGTGCTTCTCTTTTATTTATTTTTGGTAAACTTCAGCTATAGTTTCATCAATGATGTCGCACTGGAAGATAGAGTGATCTTCCGGAGGTGCTTCACAGCTTCATTTAAACTGAAACTCACTGCTTTGCCATCTATCTCAAGGAGTAAGTTCTTGAGAATGCGTCCAGCTTGAACTTTGAAGTCTTCAGGAATGGTCTTCCAAGCGGGATTGATGATGGCCTGCCTGAGTCATTAGGGGGCATTTCCAGGATATAGAAGTCAATAGGAAATGTGAGCCCCTTAATGCTCGCTAATACATCTTCAGCAATTTCAACTACTGTAATAATGCTTTTATTTGCTAACACAAAACGAGCTTCCGACCTTTTTAAGGGAGGGAGCCTCAAAGTATCATATATAGACAATGGCATTATACTAACACACACTCCTAAGTCACATATGCAATCAGAAAATATTACACCTCCAATGGTATAGTTAACCATGCATGGACCTGGATCACTACATTTTTCAGGTATACCTCCCATTAAAGCAGATATAGAACTACCTAAAGGAATAGTTTCTAATTCATTAATTTTATCCTTATGAATGCATAAATCTTTCAAAAACTTTGCGTATTTAGGTACCTGCTGAATGACATCAAAAGGGGAATAGTTACCTCAACCTTTTTAAATATTTCTACCATTTTGGGATTAAGTTCCATCTGCTTCCTGGATTTCTTTGCAAGGGGTGAAAATGGGATAGGGATAGCGTCTTGTACAACTTCAGCTTCCTTTGGTTCTCCGTTCCTTGGTTGAACTACTTCTTCTTCAACTATGTCTTGTATTTTATCTTCTTCTTCAGCATCTTTCATTTCAACATCTTCTACTTCTGTCACATTCTCAGCTGGGGCGTGTACTATTGGGCTTGGCTCCTCCTGATTTCTCTCTGGTAGTGTGGTTTCGGACCTCAAAGTAATGGCATTGATGCCACCCTTGGGGTTAGGTAAGGGTTGTGAAGAAATTCCACTAGAGCTTAAAGGTTGGTTAGTGGAATTAGGTAATGAATCTATCCTGGAGGCGAGAGCTTGTAAAGTGGCATTCAGACCATTTAAAGTAGAGTTTAGCTGCATCTGCGTGTCTTGTTGTCCTTGTGTAAGAGAACGAAGCATCTCGTCATTTGATGAGGAATTAGGATAGGTGATCTGAGGAACTTGTTGTTGGTTATGCTGGGATCCTTGAGATTATCTTAGGTGAGGTGCTCTGTAAGGCTGGTTTTGATTCCGCTGTCTGTTGTTATTCCACTTCTGGTTTCTATTGTTATCTCTGCTTCCTCTGTTATAGTTGTCCCTCCAGTCATGGTTGGAATTATCTCTCCAACCTTAGTTGGAGTTGTCTTGCCATCCTTGGTTATAGCTTCCACCTGGGTTGTAATTGCCGCCTTGATGATTGTATCCTTGATTCGGGCGATCATAGAAGTTATGAGTAGCTGCCATAGTGTTGTCTTCTTGTTAGAGCTGCGGACATTCATCAGTATAATGACTATAATCAGCACAGATTCTGCATACTCTCTGTGGGACTAACTGTTGGCTCTGTGTTGGTGGGTGAGGCTGAGCTTGTTGTTGTTGGTTCAACTGCATTTACTTTAGTAGGTTAGTCATTTCACATATACTCTGGGTAAGAGCAGTAGTTTCAATGCTAGAGGAAACCTCTGCAATAGCTTTTAAGTGGCTGTGCCTGTGCTTGTGATTCCTAGTGGACTCAGCTAAGTCGCTGATCAGTTGCCATGCTTCATATGTGGCCTTGTACTTTTTCATAGAACCATTACTAGCACCATCCAGTGTAGTTTTATCCTGAGGTTTCATGCCTTGTGTGAAGTAGCTGATCAACACCAGTCTGTCAATCATGTGACGAGGGAATGCGTCCAGAAGGTTCTTTAATCGCTCCCAATATTCATAGAGAGTCTCTGATTCTCCTTGAACAATGCAGGATATCTCTTTCCTCAGTCTATATGTGACTTCAGCTGGAAAGTATTTTTCCAAAAATTCTCTCCTGAGCGTATCCCAGTTGGTAACAGTCGCTTCAGGTTGGGAGTAGTAACACTCCCTTGCCTTTCCCTCAAGAGAAAACGGGAAGGCGGTTTATAGATTTTAGGGGTTTGTACTTGTGACAAACAAATTTTTGTATGAAAGGATTATTGATTGGTTTAGAAACTATACTTGCAACGAGATTTCATTTGTGAATTCTATACCGTCAAAAAAATCCGTTCATCAAAATGGCGCCGTTGCCGGGGAGTTGCAATGGTGTTATGATATTTGTTATTGTATATATGTGAATAGTGTGAATAGTTAGTCCTTTGCTTGTCTACTAGTTTTCGTTATTTTTATTTTGTTTTTCCACTATGAATTCTCACTTTGGCTATGAGTTTGGTTGTCAATATGTTGTAGGAAATGTGGACCTTAATGACAACATGTACCAAGGATGGAACACTTCAAGATGGGAGGAGCCTCAAGGAATTGATCACTCATATTGGCAACAACCTCCGGATACTTATAGGTATAATTCACATCCTAGTGCATGCCAATTCAATGGCTATGGTAACTCTTTTTGTGATAATCAAGTACCACCACCATATGCTTATGAACCTTATCCTCAACATGACTATCAACCATGCTCACAAGCCCATTTTTACCAAGCACCTTCCTATGACCCATATTTCATATGACCAATCACCCATACCATATTCTTATGACCATTATGAGCAAGAACCTTTAGAACCACCACAATTCCATTGTGATTACTATGAAGAACCACCTCAATGCACACCATCTCCATATCCTTACCAAGAAGAACCACCTTCTCATTATGAATCCTTTCTCTAAAATAATAAACCTTCCTATCTACCCCAAGCCCTAATAGATGATTCTCTCACCTTGCTACTTCAAAGACAAGCAGATATGCAAAGGAAGACCCTAGAGTTTGTGACTAATTTGACTAAGGTGGTGCACACTTTAGCCTACCAATGTTTGAACACACAAGGTGCTTCCGTGGCTACATGTGAAGAACCAAAGGAAGAGTAAAGCATGAAAGAGAGATTGAAAAATCCGGTGAAGAAGGAAGAGTCGAACTTTGTCTTGGAGTAATTAGAGAAACCTAGCGTCATTAAAGAAAAGGAATAAGTGGTTGAAGATTTAGGAGATGCGGAACCACCATGGAAGTCTCAACAACCTCCGGAGCATATCAAGATTGAAGAATATGAAAAGGTTGATTAAGAGATGGACTCAATCATCAATGATTTTTTATCAATAATTGAATCTTCTCCCATGGGACATGAAATTGAAGCTATTAAAGATAACTCAACACAAAATGATGTTGGTGATCTCATTGAAAACTCTTCCATCAAATGTGAAGTTGATATGGAAGTAGATTTCACACAACCTCCCAAGTTTGATTTGATTGATGATGAGGAGGAATTGGAAGAAGTCAACAAGCAAGAAGTAGAAGAAGATGAAAGAAGTTGTCAAGAAGTGGAAATACTCAAAGAAGAGCATAAGGAAGTCGACCTTGCATTGTCTAAGTGTGGGGAGGTTTCCCTCCCTAAGCCACCATCCAACACAACATTCAAGTGGGTAAAACTCTTACCCTTAAGCTTCACTTTCTCAATTGAATATGGCTTGATTGAAACGGATGGATAACTTAGAGCTTGATGAACGGATTTTTTGACTGTTTAGAATTCACAACAAATTCTCGTTGCAAGTATAGTTTCTAAACCAGGCAATAATCCTTTCATACAAAAAATTGTTTGTCACTAAAACAAACACCTAAAATCTATAAACTGAAGTATTTAAACCTCGGATCATTCTCCCTAGGAATTGCAATAAAGTGTTCTTGTTATTAGTTAGTGGTGTGTTTTCGGGTTTTGGATAAGAGACAAGAAAAAAAATAAATGGCAACGAAGTAAACAAATAGCTAAAAAGGCCTTGGCAAGGATCTCTATCCCTATTACTAACCACAACTTGAGAATTGGCAAGGATCAACACCATTAAGTCATCTTCTAACTAATAAAGGAAAGTCAAATGAGCTATGTCAATCCAAGTACATAAGTCCTAGTTCTACACCAAATCAATTAGTGAGATCTAGCGTTAATGGCTCCCAATCATCAATCACTTGGACATTAGTAACTCAAGAATTCCTAAGTTACCTTCTCAAGCCAAGTGGAGAAGAATCTATACTGAAGCTAAAAGAAGCATTTCGTCAAACACATAAAGGGCAATAAAAGTAAACAACATGATTTAAGCAATTCAACAATAAAAGAACATGAATCATAAAATGCATTGAAATGAAAATAGAAGAAACAAAAAGTGCATCAACATAAAAGTAAAGAATTACATGAATTAAATGCTAAACTAGAGAGAGGAAAGGTAGAAGAAGAATAATTACAAAGAGTAAAGTAGATTAAAGCATGAAATTAAACTAGATCTAAGAGGTTCTAATCTAGATCTAACCTAATCCTAATCCTAGAGAGAAGAGAGAGCTTCTCTCTCTAAAACTAACTTTCCCTAAAAAAATTAAACTAAAACTACACTAGTGTCTAAAGTATGTTGATTTCTCTTCATTCCTTGGGTTAAATAGCATCAAAAGTGAGTTAGATTCGGGCCTGGAATGCCCAGAAATTGCCCCCAGCGGATTCACTTTAAGTGGGTCACGTGCGAACATCGACGCGTACGCGTAAAGTGCGCGTGCGCATCGCTTGACAATTTTCCATCCATGCGTACGCGTCATGTGCGCGTATGCGTCACCATGCGACCTCACAATCCACGCGTGCGCATCTGCTGTACGTGCGCGTCGTTGATCTTACCCCAAATCCTCGGTTTTCCATGATTTCTTACTTTGCATGCTTTCCTCTCCGTTCCTTTGATCTATTCCTAGCCTTTTCAACCTGAAATCACTTAACAAACAAATCAAGGCATCTAGTGGAACCAAAGGTGAATTAAATTTAGCTATTTAAAGATCTAGAAGGCATGTTTCCACACTTAAGCATAATTTGGGAGACAATCATGAAACCATGCTATTTCATTGAATAAATGTGGGTAAAAGGTTGTAAAATCCCCTAAATCAAGCACAAGATAAACCCTATAAATGGGGTTTATCAACCTCCCCACACTTAAACCAAGCATGTCCTCATGCTTAAACCAAGAGAAAGCAAAGGGTATCAACATTTATTCAATGAAATCTAACTAAATGCAATCTACCTATATGCAACTATCTACATGAATGCAATTGCTTGGTCAAAATAAACTAAATCCCAATGATAATTTATGCACAAGGGCTAAGGGTATTAACAACCATGCCAAACCACAATTGAATTGAGCTATTAAATATTTTTACAAACTTTCATGAGGAGTGATGATCATAGGTGAAAAACATGTAATTGAGCAATCGAACCCTCACCAGTAGTGTTTGCACTCTATTCGCTCAAGTGTTTAGGGTTGATTCACTCAATTCTCCCATACTCATGCTTTCCAAGATTTATTTTTCTTCTAACAATCGACATTTATTTCATGCATGCATACAAGTATCATGAGGTCTTTTCATTGGTTGTAATGGGGCTAGGGTTAAGGTAGGATGCATATATGGTTAAGTGAGCTTGAAATTTGAATCTTTGATAAGCTTAGACTTCCCACCTAGCCTATGACATCCTATACAAATTAAAAGCTAACCTAACTACCCATTCTTCACTTTTTTTTAAACATACTCATGCATTTTCTTTTTCTTGATCACAACACATATGCATTGATTCTTATTGACTCTACTTTGGGGCATTTTTGTCCCCTTTTTATTTCTTTCTTTCTCTTTTTCTTTCTTTTTCCATATTTTTATTCTTTTTCTTTTCTTTGTTTTTGTTTCTTTTCTTTTTTTTTTCTTTTTTTTTTCTCATTTTTTTTCTTTTCTTTCAAACTATATACAAGAACATCAATGCATAAGGTCTATACATTTAATCAATACATGAGCATGTACCCAATTTCTAATATTTACAACAAAAATGTAAAACTACCCTTTTAATTCAACCAATGTCCCAAATTTTCCCACACTTGAATGTTACACACACACACTAGCCTAAGCTAATCAAAGATCTAAATAAAGGACATTTATTGTTTTTCGCTTTAAGGCTTGTAATGTGCTAAAATTAAGAACAAGTGGGTTAATCATAGGCTCAAAGTTGCTAACAATGGATGATAAGAGGTGAGGCTATTTGGGTAAGTGGGCTAAATGAAATGATGGCCTCAATCATATAAATGCATGAATACACAAAATAATGGACATAAAGAATCAAACAAATCAAAGATTACAATCATAGAAAGAGAATAATTACACACAAGAAGGAAGATAAGTGGTTATAAGATGTAGCCACACCATTAGGCTCAAGTCTCACTTGCTTGTGTTCTTAGCTCAAAAATCATGTTCCACAATATATATATATATATATATATATATATATATATATAATATATATATATATATATATATGACAGCATAGTTATCCATAAGCCTGACTCGAACTCCAAAGCTTTAAAACGCACTGATCAAAGATTGCAATCATAGAAAGAGAATAATGCACACAAGAAGGGAAAATAAGTGGTTATAAGATGTAACCACACCATTAGGCTCAAATCTCACAAGCTTGTGTTCTTAGCTCAAAACATGTTCCACAATATATGTAATTCAAGCAAGTTTTAATGAAAAGTTTTCACTCAAATCAATTGGTGTCCTATAGATAGAAATCTTGAAAAACTCATTATTTTGACTAAGCTTATTGTGTATATATATGCAAAATTAAGAAAATGCAACAAAAATCCTAAGAACCTAAAATGAAATCCAAAAGTATTGGAATTAGGAATTTGTCACCCAAAATTGCCGATCGGCCGGACGACCTCCCAACACTTAAAAGTTTGCACCGTCCTCGGTGCATTAAAAAATGAGCAAGGGGGTATGGCGACTTTCCGGATTGTTACCTTCAGCTAGTAAATCAACCGGTTGCTGCGTGTTCTTTCTTCCGCTTCCATTTTTGCTTGTGGTGCATCATTCATGAAAATCAAAATATAACACCATAAGATGAGAGAATATCAAAGTAAGGAAGCATACATTGTTGGAATGAGGTAAATCACTAGAAAGAAGTGATTGGAGTAGTGTGACATTAATGACAAATAAATGTGTGAATTCTAAATTGTGCGGTTTAGAACACACACTAGCATAAAAAGCGATGTCACAAAAGAAGCATGTATTTCACTTATCCTAGTGTGCTTAAGATGTTTTAAGTAAACTTGTAAGGTAAAACAAGCATTAAAGAAGCATGAGAGCATTCAAGTTATATAAACATATGGATGCATATGATCATAAAGCACAATGCATTAAGATAAATGCTCAACATCCAATATCAAGAAATTGCCAAATCGATGGAAAGTATTGAAATTACATAGTGGCAAAATCATGCAATTCAAGAAGAGTTACAAGCTCGAAGGCGATTCTCCTCACTTGGTATTCTTAAAAGGTTAGCATGAAAAACTCAAAATCAAGTAGCAAAATATAATCTCAACAATAGAATCCAACAAAGATTATAAACATAATGATGTTAAGATAACATCCCTTTTTAATACTCAGCAGCAATTAATGGTAAACAAGAATAACAATCCAACATTTACAATGAAAAAGAGAAAATGAAATGAAAACTAACTAAAACTAACTAATTAACTAATTAGTTAACTAAAATAAATGGTTATCAATGGTATTTGGGAGTGTTGGATAAGGGGTAGAAGAAGGGAAGAAGAAAGGAGAAGGAAAGAAATGGAAAGAGGATAAGAAAAGAGATGTGTTGAAGGAAGGACATCCGCGCGTACGCGCGCATGGCGCGTGCGCGCGGATGGTGGTGCAATGGATGCGACGCATACGCGCACATGGCGCGTCCGCGTCGATGGCTTATTTCGAGAGTGGCGCGTACGCATCATGTACGCGTACGCGCGAGTGGTTTTGTGCCAAAGGCACAATGCGCGCGCAACATTCGCACAACTCTCGGGTTTTTGGCTTGGGGGTGGAATTTCTCAATCCGCATGTACACGTACATGGTGCGTCTGTGGGTAGGCGAAAATGCTTGATGCATGCGTACCCGCACAGTGCGCGTACGCGTGGATGGTGCTCTATTTTTCAAATTTTTTTCCAATGTTTTTGCACCAATCCAAGAATTCCAAACCTCCAAACAACTACCAAAACACTTTAAAACCTTATTTAACATACTAAACTATCAATTATACTCAACAAATCAACCAAAAACATGAATTTAAACTAATTACCAATATGTACAAAAAGAGAAAATGAAAAGAAGTTACCATGGTGGGGTGTCTCCCACCTAGCACTTTTGTTTATTGTCTTTAAGTTGGACTTATGGGGAGCTCCTCTTAAGGTGGCTTGTGCTTGAAGTCATCTTGGAACTCCCACCAATGCTTGGTTCTCCATTGTGCCCCAAGATTTCTTATTTGTTGCACCAAATGTTGATGGAGTTCTTCACAAGCTTGGGGCTCCCAAAGTTGATCCTCGTCTTGTGATCCGGGATCCCACACTTTGTTTTCACACCCGTCTTGAGGTTGATCATCATTATTAGTCCATCCGGGTGGTGAACAAGGTGAATTCTCTATAAAGTACCCAACAATCCTCCTAGACCTATCTAATTGAGCACTATTCCAACCTTTGTATTCAACTCTTAAAGTATCAACCATAATGAGCCTTGATTTACAACGCCAATCACGAAACATCTTTTGCTTACGCTTAATCCCACAAAGCATCCTAAGTTGACCATCCATTTCAAGCAAGCCATACTCAAGTGGGACAATAAAGCTAATAGAAATGAATTTTACCCACTCAAGTGAAAGAGTAGATGGCAACCTAGGTAAAGAAGCTTCTAAGGGTCTTGACAAAGCGTATCAAACTCCCGTCCTCCTTTTTCTAAGGATCTCCACCTTCTCACAAGATCTCTTAATCTCAATCCTTTGTTCAACAATTTTATCTAAACCTTTTTCCTTACTCAAATCATAAATGGGAGGGTGAAAAAATGTTACCTCCATAACGCTTTAAAATCCAATGGGAGAAGGTTCTTCATGCTCAAAGGATTCTTCACCACTAAACTTTGATGCTTGGTCTTCATCACCAAGGAAACGCAATTCTTGCTCTATCCCATCCAAGTCTTAATAAAGGATATGCCTTGGAGGTTGTGCACATTCCTCCTTAGCATCAAATTCATTTTTCTTGGAGGGGGTTTCTTCAACTCTATGTTCCCAAGGAGGCTCCGCATCTCCTAAGTCTTCTACCACTTCTTCCTTGTCTTCAACAATTAAAGCTTCCTCCAATTGTTCCAATACAAAGCAACACCCCTCATTCTTTACCAATCTCTCCTTCATGTTATGCTCTTCATTTGATTCTCCACATGTAGCCATGGGAGTTCCTTGAGTGTTCAAGCATTGGGATGCTAACCGATTTACCACCTCGTCCAAGGCGGCCGTGAATTGTTGCACATCCCTTTTCATCTCCTCTTTTCCTTAAACAAGAACATCAAGGATGTCATCCATTGGAGGTTGGGGTAGATAGAAGGGTTCATCAATTTGGGGGAAGAATTCATAGTAGGAAGGTGGTTCTTCTTGATAGAGTTGTGGTGGTTCACTATTTTCCATTCTTTCCACTTGTTGCACAACACGCTCCATGGTTGCTTGAAATTGATCCAATGTTACCTTGAGACGATCCCTTGACTCTTGTTCCTCTTGGATAATATAATTAGGATCATACAGCTCTTGGATCGATGGACATGAGTATTCTTCCATGGGAGGATATGGTGGGAAGTAGAGTTTATCTTTTGGTTGAAAATTTTCATACATTGGAGGTGGTTCATCTTGGTAATAATATGGAGAGGGTGGTTCTTGAAATTGTTGATATTGGGATGGTGGTGGTTCATATGGCTCATATGGTTGTTGGATGGTGGATATGGATTAGGGTCATATGAAGGTGATTAGTCAGAAGGGGCTTGTGAGTATGGTTGAGGGTTATGTTGAGGATATGGCTCATAGGCATATGGTGGTGGTTCTTGAAAGTCACAAGGAGATTCACCATAACCATTGGATTGATATGCATCATAAAATGGCTCTTGTTCATAGTGCATTGTTGGAGGTTGTTGCCATGAAGATTGATCATAAGCATATGGCTCCTCCCACCTTTGATTATCCCATCATTGATACACATCCCAATGTAGCTCTCATTTCCTACAACATAGTTAGGACTAAACTCATAGCCAAAGTGAGAATTCATAATGAGAAGAGAAAATAAGAACAAAAGCTAATAAGGAGTAATGAAACAAAATCATATAACTAGCAAAAACTAACAAGCAATCCAAAAAATTAAGCTATTCACAATATTCACATATATACAATAACCAATAACACGACACCATTGCAATTCCCCGGCAACGGCGCCATTTTTGATAAACAGATTTTTGACGGTTTAGAATTCACAATAAATTCTCGTTGCAAGTATAGTTTCTATACCAAGCAATAATCTTTTCATACAAAAATTTGTTTGTCACTAAAACAAACCCTGAAAATCTATAAACCGAAGTATTTAAACCTCGGGTCGTTCTCCCTAGGAATTGCAATAAAGTTTTCTTGTTATTGGTTAGAGGTGTGTTTTGGGGTTTTGGATAAGAGACAAGAAAATAAATAAATGGCAAGGAAGTAAACTAATAGCTAAAAAGGCCTTGGCAAGGGTTGGTGGTCAAGGATCTCTATCCCTATTACTAACGACAACATGAGAATTGGCAAGGATCAACCCCATTAAGTCATCCTCTAACTAATAAAGGAAAGTCAAATGAGCTATGTCAATCCAAGTCCATAAGTCCTAGTTCTACACCAAATTAATTAGTGAGATCTAGCGTTAATGGCTCCCAATCATCAATCACTTGGACATTAGTAACTCAAGAGTTCCTAAGTTACCTTCTCAAGCCAAGAGGAGAAGAATCTATACTAAAGCTAAAAGAAGCATTTCATCAAACACATAAAGGTCAATAAAAGTAAACAACATGATTTAAGCAATTCAACAATAAAAGAACATGAATCATAAATTAAATTGAAATGAAAATAGAAGAAACAAAAAGTGCATCAACATAAAAGTAAAAAATTACATGAATTAAATGCTAAACTAGAGAGAGGAAAGGTAGAAGAAGAAGAATTACAAAGAGTAAAGTAGATCAAAGCATGAAATTAAACTAGATCTAAGAGGTTCTAATCTAGATCTAACCTAATCCTAATCCTAGAGGGAAGAGAGAGCTTCTCTCTCTAAAACTAACTTTCCCTCAAAAAAATTAAACTAAAACTACACTAGTGTCTAAAGTATGTTGATTATGAATAGCATCAGAAGTGAGTTGGATTCGGGCCTGGTGATGGGATATTTTGGTGAGAAAAGAATCTCTTCCAAAACACCACAAATCTAACCGGCAAGTGCACCGGGTCGCATCAAGTAATAAAAACTCACGGGAGTGAGGTCGATCCCACAGGGATTGAAGGATTGAGCAATTTTAGTTTAGTGGTTAATTTAGTCAAGCGAATCGAGTGTTGGTTGGGTGATTTGTGACTTGCAGAATGTAAATTGCATGAAAGTAAAGAATGCAGGGAATTAAATTGCTGAAACTTAAAGAACAAGAAATTAAATGGCAGAAACTTAAAGTGCAAGAAATGTAAATTGTGAAATCTTAAAGTGCAAGGAATGTAAATTGCTTGAAATGTAAAGGGGATTGGGATGTGGATTTACAGAAATTAAACAAGGAAAAACTAAATTGCATCAAACAGAAGAGGGCAAGGGAATTGGGATTGAACCGGATCTTGAAGCAATAAAGTAAATTAACAGAAAAAGCAATAAACAGAGAATTGAAATGAGAAATTCAGATCTCAGGACCCAGAGACTAGAAAACTAAGTCTAGATCTCAATGCCTTCCTAGATCCAACAAGAACAATAGCAAGGAAATTGTAAATTGCAAGGAAAAGAGATGATGAACAATGAACCGGAAATGAAATTCAATTAACAGTAAAGAAAGCAGAGAGATCCAAGATTGAGATTGAAACAGAATTTCTTCAATTCTCCAATTCAAGATCCAAGACAAAAGTAAAATGAAATTGAAAGCAATGAAAGCAAGAAATTAAAGTTCACTCAAGTTCAAAAGCTCTCCGAAAACTATTATGAAAATTCTAAAAGGAAAGCTCTCCCACTAACTTGAATTCTATCCTATTTATACACTTTCCAAAATGATCTTCAAGCCTTGAGTTGGGCCTTTGTTCTTGGTGGAATTGGGTTGTAAGAGGCCTTGGCTGATTGCTCTTGAAGTTTGAAGAAGAACCGAAGTGAACCAATTGAACCGGTTTTGAAGTTAGCCAAAGTTGGTTTCAACGTTAGGGCCAAAGTTAGGGGTCTAACTTTGACCCCAACTTTTCATAGCAGCAACCCACATCCTTCTGGTTTGGACGTTGGTGCCAACGTTAGGGGTCTAACTTTGACCCTAACGTTGGCAATGCTTAGTGCTAGTGGCGCCAACGTTAGCCTCCAAGTTAGGGGGCTAACGTTGGCACAAACGTTGGCCTTCCTCCTTTGTAATTTAAGTGCCAACTTTAGCGTCCAAGTTAGGGGGCTAACGTTGGAGCTAACGTTGGCCGAGATTTGGATGGTTCTTCCAGGATGGATTGTAGGTGTCACCATAAACCTCATTTTGGCATGAGCCTTGGTTGTGCACATAATGAGGTTGTTCCTGCTGCTGATTTTCTTGGTTTTCTTCATTTTGTCCCCATGTGGTTGATGGTTGGCTTGTATTCACTGCTGCAACTTGTAAACTATCAATCTTTTTAGCCATCTGCTCAAATTGTTCTTGAATCTGCTGCTGCATTATCTTGTTTTGAGCTAGGAGGGTGTCAACCCTTCCATTTCTAACACTCCTTTCTTTGGCTCAAAATCATGAGATATTCATTCTTTCATAATATGCACAAATATAGCACAAAACCTCATGAAATGGCATGAATTCACATATGGTTGGTTCAATCAAGGGAAACATGAAAATCTACTCAATTAGCTTGCTTGTAGCTCAAGAAAGTGCATAATTCTAATGAAAACTAAAGAAAAAGATTAGCTAAAACAGGCTAAGATGACTTGTCATCACCTGGGAAGCCCAGAAATCACCCCCAGTGGATTCACTTTAAGTGGGTCACGTGCGAACATCAACGCGTACGCGTACAGTGCACGTGCGCGTCGCTTGACAATTTTCCATCCACGCGTATGCATCATGTGCGCGTACGCGTCACCATGCAACCTCACAATCCACGCGTTCGCATCTGCTGTGCGTGCGCGTCGTTGATCTTACCCCAAATCCTTGCTTTTCCATGATTTCTCACTTTGCATGCTTTCCTCTCCATTCCTTTGATCCATTCCTAGCCTTTTCAACCTGAAATCACTTAACAAACTAATCAAGGCATCTAGTGGAACCAAAGGTGAATTAAATTTCACTAATTAAAGATCTAGAAAGCATGTTTCCACACTTAAGCATAATTTGGGAGACAATCATGAAACCATGCTATTTTATTGAATAAATGTGGGTAAAAGGTTGTAAAATCACCTAAATTAAGCACAAGATAAACCCTACAAATGGGGTTTATCAGAGCTCTTTGTAGAACTAAGAGTAAGAAGGAGTTGTGTAGTGGTTGGAAGTATGGACTTAGGCTCATTGAGGGTCAAGTACTCAAGGTGTAGGGACCATGATTGGAGGAATGCTACTTTACGTGGGTCTAGGAAGAAAACTTGATGTGCTAGAGACAATTCTATTTGTAAACCGCCCGAACGGAAAATTCAAGAAGATAAACTAGAAGGCAGGTGCGAAAATAAGATATGGGATCCCGGATCGAAGCACGAAGCCAACTATGGGAGCTCATATCTTGGGTGGAACCCCATCCAAACTTGGTGAAGATGGTTGAAACTTCTGTCAACCATTTAAGGAACAAAGATCCTTGGAAATTCAAGGATGAGTACAAGCATAAGCCACCATGACAAAGAGCCTCCCAACTGTCCAACTTAAGGACTTAAACTAAAAGTGCTAGGTGGGAGACACCCCACCATGGTAAACTCTTTCCACCCTCTTGCATTTTTGATTAATAAGTGAAGTAAGTTACCATTGTAGGTAGTTTTCCTTCCTTATACTTATTTCAATAAATATGTTATAGGTTGCTTACGGAGCAAGCTTCCTTTGCTTGTATTTGAAAATTTTCCCAAAATTTTTGTCATTTTATATTTTTGGCTAATTTTGAGCTGTAGATAGTGTTAGGAGACTTTTGAGCTATTTTTGTTCTTTCTGAAAAAAAAAAGGGTCAAGGACGGGTACGCACGCTGTGCGTGTCCATATGCGGATACAGCCCATACATTTTCCAGAGAGTTGGGCCACTCTCACGCCAACACTATGCCAATGGCATAACCGCTTGCACGCGTATGTGCACTGCGCGTATACGCGTCGATTTACATATATTGCAATGCGCGCGCCCGCACAGATGCCGCGTGCGCGCCAATCTGCTAAAGCAGTTTCTAGGCCTCCAATCCGAGAGTTGTGCTGAACCTGGGCTAGCATTAAGCCCCTGGCCCAACTCAACCCTCACGGACGCGCATTGTATACGTCCGTGCCCATGCCTACACAACTCATCTACGCGAAGGTGCACCTTGTGATGACAAGTCATCTTAGCCTAGTTTTGCTAGTCTTTTTCTTTGTTTTTATTAGGTTTTATGCACTTTGTTGCATTGTAAGAAAGTAATTTGGAATGGAATTGCATGATTTCTTTGAAACAATCAACCACCATTTAATTAATAATAAATCATGAGGTTTAAGCTAAATTTAATTGATATTTAAATTATTTATAAACCTTGTGAATTTGGTGATACTTTGATTGGTTGTTTTGATTACTTGTAGGTGAAGAAAAGAAGAAAACAAGAAAGCGTGGCCTAAGAAGCATGGCCCAAGGAAAAGAAGAGTGTGGCAAAGGAAATTAGGAAGCATGGCACATAGAAGGAGGAAGCACAGCACTCTCTTCAGGAGCGGAGTACTCTTTAAAGGAGCACAGCAATGAACCAAGGAAGCAAGACTTGCGTGCTACGCTCTCAAGGAGAGCGGAGCACACTTTTGATCCAACAAAGAAAGGGGAGAAGAATGATGCTCCGTTCTTGCAAAGAGCATTATCGGGCTCCATCCAAAACAATTACAAAGGAAAATGTTTGCCAATGCTTGCCACAAGGTTCAAACTCATAAGCAAGGGGGAGTGGGGGAGCGCTACTCACAAAGGAAAATGAGCCAGACTTGGCCAAATTGCATTCACAAGGATTCGAACCAAGGGTAGTCATGAAGAGTGGAGAGAAGGCGCTACAAGAAACCAAGGAAATTTGCACCAAAATGCTCTCACCATGTTTCGAACTTGGGACCTGACCTAAGCAAAAGGAATACTACGTTCTTGCGAAGAGCAGAGCGCTACTCTCCTCATGCCTTGCACAAGTTTGACACGGCCAAGGAGGCTTGACATGCACAACTCGACACGGCAAGGAGGAAGTGATGCGCACAAGACACACCAAGGCAGCATGATGCTGTGCTCTCCACAAGAGCGGAGCGATATCCTGATTGCTACCCAACCTTGGCACGCAACAAAGAGCTCCAAGACAAGGCAATGCTCCGCTCCCCACAAGAGCAGAGCACTCCATTGGGAGCAAATACTCTTGGGCTAAAATTGGACCAAAATTCAATTTAAATTCAATTCTTCACCAAATTAAAAATCCCACCCAAATTCTAAAATCCAAGAATAGAAAGTGTATAAATAGAAGTTAGTTTGATTTAGTGAGGACCCTTTTTGCTTCTTTGAGAATTTTCATTTTGCAATTTATATTCCTTTCACTTTAAGATTCAGTCATTTACATTTCTTGCAATCTAAGCTTCTGCAATTTAATTTACTTGTTCTTTAAGATTCAACACTTTTACTTTCTGTTCTCTTTAATTTACTGCAATTCTTCCCTCTTCCTTTACATTTCATGCAATTTAGCTTTTGTCAATTACAAACCACTCAAACCAACACTTGATTCGCTTGACTAAATTAACCACTAAACTAAAATTGCTCAATCCTTCAATCCCTGTGGGATCGACCTTACTCATGTGAGTTATTATTACTTGATGCGACCTGGTACACTTGCCGGTTAGATTTGTGTGCTTGGGATTCATTTTCCAAAAATACACCATTAAGTTTTTGGTGCCGTTGCCAGGGATTGATTAGATTGACAATGATTAAGTGAAGTGGAGATCTAGATCAAGTACTTTTTCTTTTCTGTTTCTTTAATTTTTAACTAACACACTAACTGTTTGAATTTTTTCTTAAGCAAACTAAAACCTCACTTTAGCGATAGAGTGAAGTTTTCCTGGTTTTTGCTGGTTCTATGCATCCCATGTGTTTTTGCTTGCTGAGTACATGACAGAAGCAAATTCTCTTTTATTAATCTTTCTAGCCTGTCAACTGTTTGATACATTGTGTCAGCCAATCCTCTAACCACACTTTGGCATGAGTAGATTAAATCTTTATTTGGACTATTTGTGATTGTGCAGATCATGGAGGGGAACTCAACGAATTCCAGTAATTGTGGGAGTAGTGTCCTCACCTTAGGTGACAATGCAACCCATGACTTGAAGCATCCGCGCATCACCATGAATGATGTTGCTCAATGGCTTGAAACCTTCCCACAAGAAAGCATCATCGGATGGGAAGGTCTACTGAGTGAATTCCTAGCCAAGTTAAGACCACCCGAGGAAAGTGGTAAGCTAGAAGCAGAACTGCAACCATCCACACAAGAGAAAGAAGTAATGGAAATTGAAGGTGTAAATGCAGTCGTGATCCAAAACAAGCAGATGCATCAACAAACTCTACAACAACTGGAGTTGATGGTCATAAAAATCAATGAGCTGCGAACTGCTGTAGTAAATGCATACAACCTACCTCAAAATTTACATGGTTGGAATTAACCTGAAAAAGGTTTTAGAGCAATTAACTATGAGCAACACAGTCATGAGCGATTACACTCTCCAAACAGTACCTCAAACCTGTTCCAACACAAGTCTCAGGGTGATGTGTACAACCCACCCTGGAGGACTCATTCCAACTGGAGGAAGAACGAGCACCAAAATCAAGGACCAAGGAACTTCAATTACAACAACCCCAACTTCACAAACCAGCAAAAACACCACCATACCAACAACAACCACTACACACTACCACTATAACACCCACCCTTCCAACCCCTAAGACCCCACAACCAACCAATCTCACAAGACTCTCAGAGGACCACCAACTTGGAGATCTTAATGGAGAGAATGATGAAGCACCAAGAGGTGACAACAAAGAACCAGGAAACCTCAATCAAAAGAATTGAGAGGCAAATGAAACAACTGGCTAAGCACCTTGCAGAAATGGGTGAGAAGAGGGCAAATACTTTCCCCAGAGCCACTGAAGACAACCTGAAAGACAATGAAAAAGTTGCTAGGTGGGAGAAATGGAAAGAATTCATAGAGGGAAGTGAGAGGGCTACGGAAAAAGAAACAATCATCAAAGAGAAGCACCATAGAGAAGTTCCTCAAGAAGAAATAGAGGAAAGAAAGCCCACAGTAAGAGGAGAAACTCAAAGGCAACAGAATTCTCAACTTTCATGATCAGAGGATGGAGAATGTCAAGCTAGTGACAATAAAGAAGCGCTTGTTAGGAGCAACCCAACCTGAGGTAGTTTTCTCTTCATAACTATTTTAATAAAAAGGTTAATTAGCTGTATCTATATTGCAAGAAGCTAAGTTTGGTGTTGCACACCAAAACAATATAAGGGAGAATGAAGAATTCTAAGTTTGGTTTTCTACCAAAATCTCATCATAAAATGCATTCTCACTTTCTGCATAATGCTAGCTTCAAGCATTTAGATAAATTAGTTAAGCATTCCGCTGTTTCTTAGTTTTTAGTTCTATTACCTGTAGCAAGGAAAAAGAGTTTCACATATGGTTCATTTGATGCATGAGAACCACTGGCAAGGTACTAAGTTTGGTCTTCCCACACCAAAGTAAGTTCAAAAGGCCACAAATAATTCATACATGCTAACCAATTTACTTAAGTGCTTGGGGAACAAGCAACTTTCAATATCACTGTAGAGCATCATACAAATTTTTGAAAAAAATTAAGCATCATCAATCAAAGAGATGAAAGAGGAATGTGAAGACCAGCAATGATGATGATGAGGAATAATGCAAGTAAACTCCAAAAGATTGTATTGTTAAATGATTATTTTACATCAAACATTGTTATGATTGAAAGTGCTATTGTACCCCTGTCTGTCTGTCTGTTTAGCATAATTTTTCTGTAATTCAATAATTGAGAAACTGATGCCAGGGCATTTTGGCCAGTTTCACTGACCTTTTCTTTACTATTTTTAGGTAGTTTCATGCATTTTCTTAGAAAATAAGCTAGTTTTGGGTATATATTCACTTACATCTTGATTCCAGCATACATTGTGTACTTTACATTATTTTATGAGGATTTTGCATGAATTTAATGACAAGTTTGATGTTGTATTTC
Organism: Arachis ipaensis; assembly: GCF_000816755.2. Classification (NCBI taxonomy): domain Eukaryota; kingdom Viridiplantae; phylum Streptophyta; class Magnoliopsida; order Fabales; family Fabaceae; genus Arachis; species Arachis ipaensis. The sequence continues at coordinate 73,637,593 of NC_029791.2, forward strand.
CCATGACTTGGACTAGAACTTTGATGCACTTTATTGCTTGATTTCAGGACAAAGGAAGCAAAGAAGAACCACATTAGTGGCTACGTTAGTTACACTAACGTTAGCACTAACGTGGAATGGGAGTAACTTGCAAAGTTAATGAGAAAAGTAATCGCCAATAACGCTCTCGAAGCCATCATTGCCCACGTTAAGAGTCACGTTAACTAAGTTAACGTGAACTCTAACGTGGAAGAAAGGAAAGGGAGCCAATGTTAGTGACACTTAACATTATCACTAATGTTGGACCAAGCTCATAAGTGGCCACGTTAAGAGCCACGTTAACTTAGTTAACGTGGCTTCTAACGTTAAGAAGTAAAGGGGAAGCCAACATTAGTGACATTCAAGTTTGTCACTAACGTTGGCCAAGTCACAATAAGCCACGTTAACTCCCACGTTAACCTAGTTAACGTGGAAGCTAACATGAAGAAAGTAGGTGGTCGACAACGTTAGTGATACCAAACATTGTCACTAACGTTGGGATTAACCCACACAAGCCCCAATAAGCCACGTTAACTCCCACATTAACCTAGTTAATGTGGAAGCTAATGTGAAGAAGGAAGGTGATCGCCAACGTTAGTGACACCTAACATTGTCACTAGCGTTGGAAGGAGGCCACACAAGCCACAATGAGCCACGTTAACTCCCACGTTAACTTAGTTAACGTGGAAGCTAACGTGAGGAAGAGAGATGATGAGCCAACATTAGTGACATTCACCTTTGTCACTAACATTGGAGATGGCTAGCACAGCCACGTTAGAGGCCACGTTAACCTAGTTAACGTGGACTCTAACGTGGAGAGCTAAGGGCACATTGGAACGTTAGTGACAAAGGTAAGTGTCACTAACGTTCTCGAAGGTTGGCAAGCCTACGTTAAAAGAGCCACGTTAACTAAGTTAACGTGGACTCTAACGTAAGGAAGGGGGAGACTTCTCAACGTTACTGGGAAAGGTGAGTCCCAATAACGTGTGCGAAGGACATAGAGGCAACGTTAGTGGCAACGTTTGTGCCACTAACGTTGAAGTTAACGTGGCTCTTACTTTGGTGAGGAACATTAGTGAAAAAGGTAATTGTCACTAACGTTCTCGAACCTATATTTTTACTGAACGTTAACACCATTAACGTCCTGAGCTAAATTCTCTGCCGACTTCACACTTTCTCTCTGCAAGTAAAGCCAAGCCCAATGAAGAAGATAACTGCTTCAAACTCAAGATCCAAAGGCCCATACCCAAGACTTGAAGAGCCAACTAGAAGATCAGAAGAGTAGTATATATAGGAGTAGCTTTGAATTAAAAAGGGGAGTTGGAAATTATAGGGAGCCTCTTGGCATAGGACTACTCTCTGTATTTTACTTTCTCTGCACTTCTAGTTTCATAATGTATTCTCCATCTTAAATGCATGTGGTATAATCAGTGACCATACTTCATCTCTTCTCATGAGCAATTGACCAAGGAATTGGCTATTGATCAAGATTTGAGAGATTGAATTACAAGGAATTGTAATTCGATCACCTAAGATTGCCAAGGAGATCAATGAGTGCATTGATTGAGGAAGAGATGAAAATGAAATTGATCCGGAGAATGCAACATCTCTTGAGCCCAATGAACTCCCCATTTCTGATCTTACCCATTCTCTTTAATTTCTGTCATTTACTTTTATGAGCAATTACCCCATTCCCATTTAAGCTTCTGCAATTTACTTTCCGTCATTTACTTTCTGTTATTTACTTTCCCGCCATTTAATTTTCTGCAATTCTCAACCCAAATTCTGATTCACTCAACTAAAACATTCCTCTAACTAAAGTTGCTTGATCAATCAATCCCTGTGGGATTCGACCTCACTCTAATGTGAGTTTTTACTTGACGACAAATTCGGTACACTTACCGAAGAAAATTTGTTATGAGACAAGTTTTTCGTGCATCAAGTTTATGGCGCCATTGCCGGGGATTGATTGTGCATCAACAATGATTAAATTAGAGGATAACTAGATTGAGCATTTTATTTTTGTTTGATTTAATTTTCCGTTTGAGTCATTTACTTTCTGTTTTAGTTAATTTCCTCCCTTCCCCCTACATCTTTCTTTGTTATTTACAATTCATTTTACTAACCCACTAACTATTTGATATATTACATCACTCACACTAACAGTCATTCTGACAGAAATACTTTCTGCATCTATTTTCCTTGCTTGTACTTGTTGGTTATATGACAGGGAGAAGAAAGAGGACCTTTGATTCTAAACCTGAGAGGACCTTCCTTAGATTAAGGAAGGAAGTAAGAGGAAAGAGAGTAGTTGGTGTTGAGGAAGAGGAGGAATACTTTGAACTAAACATGGAAGAAAACATGGAGAACCATCATGAAGAAGAGGCTCACAACCATGGCGGAGGAGGTCGAGCAAATCATGCTGGGGAGAATCGAAGAGTTTTAGGCTCTTACATCAATCCAAACCCAGGAAACTGTGGAAGTAGCATTCAAAAGCCAACCATCCATGCCAACAATTTTGAACTAAAACCACAGCTCATCACCCTTGTTCAGAACAACTGTTCGTTCGGAGGAAGTGTCCAAGAAGACCCCAAACAACATCTAACCACCTTCCTGAGAATATGTGACACAGTGAAGTCTAATGGTATTCATCCTGACGCCTATAGACTGCTCTTATTTCCATTCTCACTCAAGGATAAGGCAGCCAAGTGGCTGGAGTCTTTCCCAAAGGAGAGCTTGACAACTTAGGAAGATGTGGTGAACAAATTCTTAGCAAGATTTTACCCCCCTCAACGAATCAATAGGCTGAGAGCTGAGGTCCAAACTTTCAGGCAACAAGATGATGAGACTCTGTATGAAGCATGGGAGAGGTTTAAGGACCTGACAAGGAGGTTTCCACCTGACATGTTCAACGAATGGGTGCAGCTTCACATTTTCTATGAAGGGCTCTCTTATGAGTCAAAGAAGGCCGTAGACCATTCATCCAGAGGATCTTTGAACAAGAAGAAGACCATTGAGGAGGCCATAGATGTCATTGAAACTGTAGCAGAGAATGACTACTTCTATGCTTCCGAAAGAGGGAACACTAGAGGAGTGATGGAGCTAAACAATGTAGATGCTTTGCTGGCTCAGAACAAGCTCATCACCAAGCAGCTGGCTGACCTAACCAAGAAGATGGAGAGGAACCAAGTTGCAGCAATCACTACTTCATCAACAACCCAAGAAGGAGTGAATGAAGAAGCAGAGGGAAGTCAGGAGCAAGTCAACTACATTGGGAATTCACCTAGGCAAAACCATGATCCATACTTCAAGACCTACAACCCTGGATGGAGGAATCACCCAAACTTTGGGTGGGAAAATCAACAAGACCAAAGCCTTGATTAAAGACGCCCAAATCCCAACAATGCAAGCCACCAACATTTCACATCTAGACCATATCAACACCCCCATAACAACACCTCTCCACATCCACATTAAAACCAAAATAACTTACCTCATCTTTCCACCTCTAATCCCGATCTACAATCATTTGATGACAGACTCTCAAGGATTGAGAACCTACTTGAAGGCATAGGCAAGGAGATTCAAGACAACAAGGTGTTCAAGGAGGAAGTGCGAGCCAGTTTCAAGAACCAGGAAGACACAATCAAGAGGTTGGAATCTCAAGTGGGGTACCTCTCTGAGCAAATTCCCAAACCCGCAGATGGATTCCCAAGTGACACAGAGAAGAATCCGAGAGGTGAAACAAAGAAAGTAAGATGGGAAGATTGCAAGATGGTCACTATAAGTGATAAGGAGACTGAGGACAAGCCAAGCAAGCTGTCAGAATAACCTGAAGATACCTCAGTAGAGAAGAAGGAAAAAGATTACCAAGAACCAAAAATCTCAAAACAGGAGCTGTTGAGACTCTATGCACCTTTTCCTCAACTGCTCAATGGTGCTGTGGAGAAGAAAATATACTCAAGGTTTCTAGATTTGTTTGCATCTCTGCATGTCAACATACCATTCATCAAGACTATTCAACACATGCCTGCATACATCAAGTATGTGAAGGAGCTGCTTCCCAGGAAAAGCTCACTCAAAGGAGGCCAAACTATAGTGATGAACAAGGAGTGTAGTGCCCTCATTCAACCACAGTTGCCTACAAAAAGAAAAGATCCAGGGAGTTTTCATGTCCCCTGTGCCATAGGAGGAACAATGTTTGATAAAGGACTCTGCGATTTGGGAGCAAGCATCAACTTAATGCCCTTATCCCTGGTGAAAAGGCTGAAGATCAATGAGATAATGCCCACAGATGTAGTCATCAGGCTGGCAGACAAAACTCAAAAAAAAGTAATAGGAGTGGTGGAAAATGTGTTGGTAAAGGTTGGGAAATACTTTCTTCCCACAGACTTTGTCATTCTGGACATGGAAGAGAGTCACTCACCCAATCATATTGGGAAGACCATTCCTAGCTACAGCCAGAGCACTCATAGATGTGGAGCGAGGGGAGTTAATATTGAGGATCCATGATGAACAACTCAGCTTTAATGTCTTTAAACTCTCACAAGAATCAGACCAAGAGAACAAAGAACCAAGCAAAGATCATAATGAGATGCTGACAGAGGAAGCAAGCACTGAGGCACAACCAGCTTGAATCCTAACCCAAACTTGACAAACACTTGGTGAAATCCTTATATTGCAGTATATAGTGAAGAACAAGTTTGGTGTTCAAAGCGTGCCAAGAAAGCATGAATGCAGTTGAGAGCTTGCTAGTCTTGGAGCTTTGAACAGAACTTTTCATCACAGTGCTCCAAACTAAGTTTGGTGTCACCCCATGGTGCCACCAATGTGCATATAAGGATACACAGTTAGTTAGTTAGTTGGAGTTCATGAATAAACAAAATCTTTTCTTCTTTTTATTATTCTAGCCGTAAAGTTTAACTTGTTTTTTTATGATATTAATTCTTACTTTTTTATTTGATCATTATAGGGAAAAGGAGAGGAACATTGAAGGAGATTGATTGGACAACTAAATAAGAAAGGTTTGGCCACTTCATGAAGAGGGACTACACACTTGTTCTCAAAAGGGAACACATTGGAAAATGTTGCCATGCAACATTGAAAAAAAGAGACCCTTGAAGACCGAACCAATAACCCTCATAAAGTGATGATCCTTGTCCCTTCTCCATGCATAACCCCAACCGTCCATCCAAGCAATTACTCCATCCATTGCACTCAACCCTAAACAACCGAAAGTCTCCACACCCTTGCCAACTTCACACATTAACCCTCATTCATGGCATCTTCGAGCTCTAAAAGAAGGAAGGGAAAGGAACCTATGGAGCAACACCCGTATGATGAAAAGAGATTTAGAAGCTTGCACCATGCATTGCAATACGGGTGGATGGTGGATAAGGAGATCATTTATGAGCTGGGATTTCAAGTTAGGAAAACTGAGCGTCCCGAAATTACAAAGAAGGTAGAAAAGAGAAGATGGGAGCTCCTCACTGATCCGGTCATTAAGGTGAATGCAAATCTTATAAGAGAGTTTTATGCAAATGCGGTCCGATATGATAAGGCAGATGAGTCATATACAAGCTTTGTGAGAGGAAAGATTGTGGATTTTGGTCCCATGAGTGTCATGAGGGCATTAAAGCTGCGGTCCATACCATTTGAAGAAGAAAGTTATCATTCAAGAATGGACAACAACCCTAATCATGACCAGATTGTGCAAGACATTTGTGTACCAGGAGCTGACTGGGAAAGATATGCAGATAGGAGACCAAGGCTCATCAAGAGAGCAGATCTCACCCCAGAAGCAAAAGGGTGGTTCGAAATTGTAAGAAGGTCCATCCTCCCAACAGCGAACAACTCGGAGGTGAATCTTAAGAGAGCCACACTGGTGCACTGTATACTCAAAGGAGGAGAGATCAAGGTTCATGAACTCATAGCAGAAGGCATTAGAAAAATGGCAGAGAAAAGCAACTCAAGTGGAACGTTAGGTTACCCCAGCACTATTTACCGACTGTGCAAGAAAGCTGGGGTGGTGTTTGAAGATGAGGACCTCGTGTGGATAAAAGAGGGCATTCCAATAACCGTTCGACGAATGCATGCTACCGTATCCCCCCTGCCTCAACGGAAGCAAAGGAAGAGGCCGGCTCCTCAAGTAGTAGAAAGACAAGTCGTAGAGGGGCAACCACCAGCCACCTTGGATATGCACCAATTGCAGGAAGCCATTGATGGGCTATCTCGACAATATGTGGAAAGCCAAGGAGCACAGAGAGAGCTTCAACTACAGATGATGGGGCAGTAAGAGGAGTCACTCTCAAGATGGTTGATTCAACAAGGGGAATGGCAAAAGCAAATGATGGATCAGCAACTGAGTCAAGGACAACAATGGAGTGAAACATTCCACAGGATGGAACAAAGGCAAAATGAGCAACAAGAATCCATCCAGAGGCTAATCAACATCCAAGCACATCAAGGTGCACATATACATGAGATGCATCGAAGACAAATAGAACAGGCAGAACTATTGGACGAGCAAAGGGCATTCGCAGAAGGAGTTTACCTGAGCGAGATTGGGCATTATATAAATACTCAAGCTAGGCTCGGTTACTTGGTAGGACAGCTGCCTATATTGCATCCAGGAATCACAAGGTATGAAGAAATGAGGGATGAATTAGCATGGGCAGAAAGACAAAAGGTGGAAGAGAGTCATGAACCAGTGAGGAAGGCACTTGAGGATTGGAAGCAAGCAAGATTGGCACGGATGCGAGGGAATGCAAGAGGACACAAAGAAGAAAAACAAGGAGGAAAGCATGGGCATCCACAAGAGTAAAAGGTGGTGGAGTTCCTTCTTTGGTCCATCTTTCTCTATGCTTTAAATAAGGAAGATCTTGTATGAAATAGAACTTGCTTCCATGTTAGTTTGAATTATTTTTATTTTGTCTTTTAAGTTTTTAGTTGAAGAGGTCTATGATTGCTAGTCTTTATGTCACTGCATCCTTACTTTGCTTACTTGTATGCTTGTCCCTTTGAATCAAATGAAAAAAAGAATGAGTGTTTCAAAAGACCAGAGTGGAGTTCATATTATGGAGTAAGTTCATGAGTTTATGGTATAGTTATAAGTTAGCTAAGTTGGTTCAACCATAAGGTGGGAAGACAACTATCTGTCAGGAAAACTATGCTTGAGACACAACCCATGAGACTAGCTAAATAAGAAGATCCTAATAAGAAAAAGGGAAAGAACAATAAAGGTTGAAAAATAAAAGAAAAAGAGTAAGCAATAAGGCTAGGCATCAATGGTTTTAATCTTGAGGCATGTGTCTGTGGTGCTCCTGTGTGAGGGATCTACTTGGATGAATAAGCTCTTAGGGGTGCCTTATCACTTGGTAACTTGGGTTAACCTAGGACATGATAAAGGTCTGAAAGCTAGAGAATGAATGAACCTAAGTTGCTATGCATGAAACCACCATAAAACCAGGGACATGACCTCCACAAGAATGACTCATTTCTCTTGGCATTCCATTCATCATTCTCTTGTTCCAGTACTTGCTTAGGGACAAGCAATCTTTAAGTTTGGTGTTGTGATGCCAAGACATTTTGGCCAGTTTCACTGACCTTTTCTTTACTGTTTTTAGGTAGTTTCATGCATTTCGTTAGAAAATAAGCTAGTTTTGGGTAGATATTCACTTACATCTTGATTCCAGCATACATTGTGCACTTTACATGATTTCATGAGGATTTTGCATGAATTTAATGACAAATTTGATGTTGCATTTCCCATGACTTGGACTAGAACTTTGATGCACTTTATTGCTTGATTTCAGGATAAAGGAAGCAAAGAAGAACCACATTAGTGGCTACGTTAGTTACACTAACGTTAGCACTAACGTGGAATGGGAGTAACTTGCAAAGTTAATGAGAAAAGTAATCGCCAATAACGCTCTCGAAGCCATTATTGCCCACATTATCACTAACGTTGGACCAAGCTCATAAGTGGCCAGTTAACGTGGCCTCTAACATTAAGAATTAAAGGGGAAGCCAACGTTAGTGACATTCAACTTTGTCACTAACGTTGGCCAAGTCACAATAAGCCACGTTAACTCCCACGTTAACCTAGTTAACGTGGAAGCTAACGTGAAGAAGGAAGGTGATCGCCAACGTTAGTGACACCTAACATTGTCACTAACGTTGGAAGGAGGCCACACAAGCCACAATGAGCCACGTTAACTCCCACGTTAACTTAGTTAACGTGGAAGCTAACGTGAGGAGGAGAGATGATGAGCCAATGTTAGTGACATTCACCTTTGTCACTAACGTTGGAGATGGCTAGCACAGCCACGTTAGAGGCCACGTTAACCTAGTTAACGTGGACTCTAACGTGGAGAGCTAAGGGCACATTGGAATGTTAGTGACAAAGGTAAGTGTCACTAACGTTCTCGAAGGTTGGCAAGCCTACGTTAAAAGAGCAATGTTAACTAAGTTAACATGGACTCTAACGTAAGGAAGGGGGAGACTTCTCAACGTTACTGGGAAAGGTGAGTTCCAATAACGTGTGCGAAGGACATAGAGGCAACGTTAGTGGCAACGTTTATGCCACTAACGTTGAAGTTAACATGGCTCTTACTTTGGTGAGGAACGTTAGTGAAAAAGGTAATTGCCACTAACGTTCTCGAACCCATATTTTCACTGAACGTTAACACCACTAACGTCCTGAGCTAAAGTCTCTGCCCACTTCACACTTTCTCTCTGCAAGTAAAGCCAAGCCCAATGAAGAAGATAACTGCTTTAAACTCAAGATCCAAAGGCCCATACCCAAGACTCGAAGAGCCAACTAGAAGATCAGAAGAGTAGTATATATAGGAGTAGCTTTGAATTGAAAAGGGGAGTTGGAAATTATAGGGAGCCTCTTGGCATAGGACTACTCTCTGTATTTTACTTTCTCTGCACTTCTAGTTTCATAATGTATTCTCCATCTTTGTTTTCATTTTCCAGAGCTATGAACAACTAAACCCCTTTCATTGGGTTAGGGAGCTCTCTTGTAATTTGATGGATCAATACTAGTTTTCATTATTCTTCTTCTATCTTTTCTCTTGATTTTACTTGAAAGCTTTTGATCTTCATCCATTTGGGTAGTTATCTTGGAAAAGAAGCTATTCAAACTTGGATCTCTTCTGGACCTTGAAAGAGGAATGAAGAGATCATGCTAGAAATGCTTTCTCATGCTGGACCAAATTGGGTTTGGATGGATATGTGACTATAATCCTCTCAACACTTGATTTGGGAAATGCATGTGGTATTATCAGTGACCATACTTTATCTCTTCTCATTAGCAATTGACCAAGGAATTGGCTATTGATCAAGATTTGAGAGATTGAATTACAAGGAATTGTAATTCGATCACTTAAGATTGCCAAGGAGATTAATGAGTGCATTGATTAAGGAAGAGATGAAAATGAAATTGATCCGGAGAATGCAACATCTCCTGAGCCCAATGAACTCCCCATTTCTGATCTTACCCATTTTCTTTAATTTCTGTCATTTACTTTTATGAGCAATTACCCCATTCCCATTTAAGCTTCTGTAATTTTCTTTCCGTCATTTACATTCAGCTCTTTATTTCTAGCATTTACTTTTCTGTTATTTACTTTTCCGCCATTTAATTTTCTGGAATTCTCAACCCAAATTCTGATTCGCTCAACTAGAACATTCCTCTAACTAAAGTTGCTTGATCAATCAATCCCTGTGGGATTCTACCTCACTCTATTGTGAGTTTTTACTTGACGACAAATTCGGTACACTTGCCGAAGGAAATTTGTTATGAGACAAGTTTTCCATGCATCAGATACTTGATTATTCACAACCCCATACTCTCCAAACTTTTTTGCACTCAATGTCTCAAAAAGGCATCACATGATAGTTCTTTAAAAAGAAGGATTAAAGAATTAAATATTTTTGAGGTAAGCAAAAGATTAGGAGAAGTGGTAGTTCTAGTTGTATAATTTTGCATTGAGGTTGCATGCTTATGAAAACTTGCATGGGATCTCATAGGCAGGACATAGAGTTCAAAGAAGTATTATGGAGATTCTTAAACATTTATTGATCCAAGAAGCAGCAAACAAAAGAAAATAAAGGGAATACAAAAACAAAAGAACATGGCCCAAGGCTCTGAGCATCAATTACTAGGCAGAAAAGAAGAAAGAAACAAGAACTAAAAGAGTTGTTATCCTAGTAAATGCTTGTGGTCGAGTTGTGTCAAAGAGAGAGGCTTGAGCAAGTAAATCCTTAGGGGTGCTTTAACATTAAAACCAACTGGTTTAGGAGTATTGATTGAAAGCTTATCTAAAGAACCGCTGGTGTACGAAATTGTGATCATCAATGGCGCCAACAACTTGGTGTGGCACACTTGTAATCTCAACTCTTTTATCACAACTCCGCACAACTAACCAGCAAGTGAACTGGGTCGTCCAAGTAATAAACCTTACGTGAGTAAGGGTCGATCCCATTGAGATTGTCGGCTTGAAGCAAGCTATGGTCATCTTGTAAATCTCAGTCAGGCGGATTCAAATGGTTATGGAGTTTAAGGTGATGAAAATAAACATAAAATAAGGATAGAGATATTTATGTAATTCATTGGTGGATTTCAGATAAGCGTATGAAGATGCTTTGTTCCCCTTGAACCTCTGCTTTCCTATTGCCTTCTTCCAATCATTCATACTCCCTTCCATGGCAAGCTTTATGTTGGCCATCACCGTTGTCAATGGCTACATCCCGTCCTCTCAGTGAAAATGGTCCTGATGCTCTGTCACAACATCGGCTACTCAGCTGTCGGTTCTCGATCATGTCGGAATAGGATCCATTGATCCTTTTGCGTCTGTCACACGCCCCACAATTGTGAGTTTGAAGCTCGTCACAGTCATCCCTTCCCAGATCCTACTCGGAATACCACAGACAAGGTTTAGACTTTCCGGATCTCAGGAATGGCTGCCATTAATTCTAGCCTATACCACGAAGGTTCCAATCTTAGATTAGAAACCCAAGAGATACGCATTCAAGCCATTGCTAGTAGAACAGAGGTGTTTGTCAGGCACATGTTCATAGGTGAGAATGATGATGAGTGTCACGGATCATCACATTCATCAAGTTGAACAACGAATGAATATCTTGGAGAAGAAATAGACTTGAGTTGAATAGAAAAACAATAGTACTTTGTATTAATTCATGAAGAACAGCAGAGCTCCACACCTTAATCTATGGTGTGTAGAAACTCCACCGTTGAAAATACATAAGAACAAATAGTGTAAGCATGGACGACTGGCCAGCCTCAAAGGTCTAAGGACTAAACGTCCCAAGATGATGAAAATACAATAGCAAAAGGTCCTTTTTATAGAGAACTAGTAGCCTAGGGTTTACAAAAATCAGTAATTAATGCAGAAATCCTCTTCCGGACCCACTTGGTGTGTGCTTGGGCTGAGCATTGAAGCTTTCATGTGTAGAGACTTTTCTTGGAGTTAAACGCCAGCTTTTGTGTCAGTTTGGGCGTTTAACTCCAGCTTTTGTGCCAGTTTTGGAGTTAAACGCCATAATTCTTGAGCTGACTTGGAACGCCTATTTGGGCCATCAAATCTCAGGCAAAGTACGAACTATTATATATTGCTGGAAAGCCCAGAATGTCTACTTTCCACAGCAATTGAGAGCGCGCCAATTGGGCTTATGTAGCTCCAGAAAAGCCACTTTGAGTGTAGGGAGGTCAGAATCCAACAACATCTGTAGTCCTTTTTCAGCCTCTGAATCAGATTTTTGCTCAGGTTCCTCAATTTCAGTCAGAAAATACCTGAAATCACAGAAAAACACACAAACTCATAGTAAGGTCCAGAAGAGTAATTTTTATTTAAAAACTAATAAAAATATAATAAAAACTAATTAAAATATACTAAAAATATACTAAAAACAATGCCAAAAAGCGTATAAATTATCCGCTCATCAGCCGCTTTGAGACATGACACTTAGAGTCAAGGACAAAACACATAAATTATAAGCTGCTTCAAGGTGATTACCTATAGAGAGATCTCCATGATATTATTTGGATGAAAGTTCTAAGACCTAAGACTTCCAAGATGTAGGGATTAGTAAGCACTGAAGCCCTTGCATGAGCATATAATTTAGAGTTCACACCACTGTCACTTAATCACTTCACTCACAAGATAGCACATGTTATTCTTCAAATCCATTCTAATTGAAAGAACCTTTGAGCATAATTCTTTCCTTGCTTGGGGACAAGCAAGTTTTAAGTTTGGTGTTGTGATGACAACTTATCTTAGCCTAGTTTTACTAGTCTTTTTCTTTGTTTTTATTAGGTTTTATGCACTTTCTTGCATTATAAGTAAGTAATTTGGAATGGAATTGCATGATTTCTTTGCATCAATCAACCACCATTTAATTGATACTAAATCATGAGGTTTAAGCTAAATTTAATTGATATTTAAATGATTTATAAAGCTTGTGAATTTGGTGATACTTTGATTGGTTGTTTTGATTACTTGTAGGTGAAGAAAAGAAGAAAACAAGAAAGCGTGGCCTAAGAAGCATGGCCCAAGGAAAAGAAGAGTGTGGCAAAGGAAATTAGGAAGCATGGCACATGGAAGGAGGAAGCACAACGCTCTCTTCAAGAGCGGAACACTCTTTAAAGGAGCACAACAATGAACCAAGGAAGCAAGACTTGGGTGCTACGCTCTCAAGGAGAGCAGAGCACAGTTTTGAACCAAGAAAGAAAGGGGAGAAGAATGATGCTCCGCTCTTGCCAAGAGCATTATCGGGCTCCATCCAAAACAATTACAAAGGAAAATGTTTGCCAATGCTTGCCACAAGGTTCGAACTCATAAGCAAGGGGGAGTGGGGGAGCGCTACTCACAAAAGAAAATGAGCCACACTTGGCCAAATTGCATTCATAAGGATTCGAACCAAGGGTAGTCATGAAGAGTGGAGAGAAGGCGCTACAAGAAACCAAGGAAATTTGTACCAAAATGCTCCCACCATGTTTCGAACTTGGGACCTCACCCAAGCAAAAGGAGTGCTACGCTCTTGCCAAGAGCAGAGCACTACTCTCCTCATGCCTTGCACAAGTTTGACACGGCCAGGGAGGCATGACACGCACAACTCGACATGGCCAGGAGGAAGTGATGCGCACAAGACACACCAAGGCAGCATGATGTTGCGCTCTCCACAAGAGCGGAGCGCTATCCTGATTGCTACCCAACCTTGGCTCGCAACAAAGAGCTCCAAGACAAGGCAATGCTCCGCTCCTGACAAGAGCAGAGCACTCCACTGGGAGCAAACACTCTTGGGCTAAAATTGGACCAAAATTCAATTTAAATTCAATTCTTCACCAAATTAAAAAGCCCACCCAAATTCTAAAATCCAAGAATAGAAAGTGTATAAATAAAAGTTAGTTTGATTTAGTGAGGACCCTTTTTGCTTCTTTGAGAATTTTTATTTTGTAATTTTTAGAGTTTTTACTTTGAATTGGGATCTTGGAGAATTGGGAAGGAGAATTGATCTCTCTTCTTCCTTGTTCTTGCTTGAGCACTCTTTACTTCTTTCCTTAGATCTTGGGTGAAGAATTGAAGAAATTCTGTTTCAATCTCACCTTGAAATCTCTTGTTAATCTTTCTGCATAATTTTAGAAATTTTGATTTACATTTCCATATTCTGTTTACTACTTTCATTCTTCTCTTTTCTTCTGCAATTTACTTTTCCATTTCTTTTGCAATTGTTCTTGTTGGATCAAGGAAGGATTTGAGATCAAGACTTATTTTCTAGTCTCTTCCACTCCTGAGATCTCCAACTTTATTTCAGTTACTGCAATTGAGTTGCATTTTATTTTCTGTTTGGTTTTCAAAGTAATTTTCCTTTCTTGTTCAAATCTGTTGCATCTCAATTTAATTTCTACTTCTCTGTCAATTGTCATTTACTTCTGCTTGTTTAATTTCTGCAATCCCAGCCCCCTGAACCCGTTTACAATTTAGGCAATTTATATTCCTTGCACTTTAAGATTCAGTCATTTACATTTCTTACAATCTAAGCTTCTGCATTTTAATTTACTTATTCTTTAAGATTCAGCACTTTTACTTTGTATTCTCTTTAATTTACTGCAATTCTTCCCTCTTCCTTTACATTTCATGCAATTTAGCTTCTGTCAATTACAAACCACTCAAACTAACACTTGATTCGCTTGACTAAATCAACCACTAAACTAAAATTGCTCAATCCTTCAATCCCTGTGGGATCGACCTCACTCATGTGAGTTATTATTACTTGATGCGACCCGGTACACTTGCCGGTTAGATTTGTGTGCTTGGGATTCATTTTCCAAAAATACACCATCACCTGGCGCTTTCGCGCCACCTTTCCATTCTTCCATCTGCGCGGACGCACACTGTGCGTGCAAGTGTGGATTTGAATTTCCTAATACCCCTCGTCCCCAACATATCTCCCCCTTCGTCTTCCTCAACTCACCTCCATAACCACCAGCTCTGCAACCGTCCACCGCCGCGCCGGCCACACTACCGCCGTCGCCACCATCCTCTCCATCTCCTCCTCTCTCTTCTTCTCTCGCTCTTTCTCTCTCCCTCGCCCTCTCATTCTCATTTCTCTCACCACCCCCTCTCTCTGCCTCTGTCTGCCGCGACCACTGCAACCGCCTGCACCGCCGTGAGCCGCCGCTACTGGCAGCACCACTTTGCTGCCCCTTCCTTCCATTCCTCTATTTCTATTCTACTCTACACCTCATTCCAGGTCATCCACTTTCCCCTGCCCCATTGCTCTGTTTCTCTACTGCTTTCATTAATTTTGATATGCTTAGAGTAGATTAGTTAGTTGATCAGTCCTGCATGATAGGCTAGATAGAAATAAATACGGTTAGGTAGTTAGGATGTGGTTAGATGATTCTAGGCCTGATAAATGCTCTGTTTGTGTTTATTTGTTTGAATGTTGCTTGCTTGTTTGATGAGTGGTGTTAGTGTATTTACTACTGTGTTGCTTCTAGTTCATACACCCTGATCTCACCTGCTGTCCTGCTGCATTATATCTATGAAATTAAGTTGTTGATGCTTGTGTACATATGAAATTCTTGCCTTATCATGTTTAATGCAAATTCTGGTTTCACCTACTTGTATTCTACTGCTTTTTGCTATCCGGGAACATGCAAATTACTGCTAGAATGCTGCCCGAATCTCTGGAAATTTATGTTCTTCAACTAGTTACTTTGGATTGAACTTGGCACTTTTCAAATTGATGACTCGATTGAGTTCACCAAGTTCAACCCCTAAGTAACTTGGGTTGGCATTTCCATATCTTTACTTTGTTCCCCGCGATATGCATCTATTTGAACCTTTATGAGCTCTCACTTGTCAAGTTAAATCAAATGCCTTTTTGACTTATATTAGGCTCTAATTTGACTTCAACTTGCATTTTTCTTGAAGATGGTTCATTCATTTGCAATACTTGGTCTATTCCACTAATGCAACATTTTTTTACCTCAATATTGTTTTCCAACTTGCTTTTGGTTACATTAGTGTGCAATCCACACTTTCTAACCAATTATTACATTATCAATGACCGCGACATTGATTGATGACTTACTTTCAATTAATTGCTTCTTTTGCAATCTCATATTTCATCATCAATGATTGCATCTCCCTCATGTTTGTGAGTATGCTTGTTATCCATACTTGTGATTCATTGTGATTAAGCAAATGACCATCATACCCCTAACTTTTGAACCAGTTTTTCTAACTTTTAACTTGCCTAATATGCTGATTTTCCTTTTTAGTTTTCAACTAACTCTTTAACCATTCTTTTTTGGTATGATGCTCATTAAGCTTAATGAACAAGCATCGTGCTTATATTGCTTGAATTCTTGGTTTATGGCTTTTGTGTGATGCTAACTCCAAGTTTTCTTCGTTTTGACTCACTTCATGTTAATATGCCATTCCTTGCTTTCCATTCCCCTATTTGACTAGTTGTTTATATCATGCCATATTTGCCTTCAGGATAGCCGATAGAGGAAAAGCAAAGGCTACTACCTCAAGAAAGAGGAAGAAATCTCAAGCCTCCACCCTCTCTCCTTATGCCAACTATGCAAAGAACCCACTTAATGAAGTTGATAAACAGAATCAGCTGCTACCACCCACTGATACGTACACATTTCCCAATCTATACTATGAGCTGCGCTTCCCTACCTATCAGAAGACAAAGCTAAACATTGAGAAGAAATTGGCCTTTCCCAACGACCTGAGGTGCTCCATTAATACCCGCATTCAGGGATTGGGCTTAGGGTTTGTTGATATGGATTTGGAAAGAATAAACACTTCATGGGTCAAGGAGTTTTACTGCAACCTCTTCCGCACGACTCTTGAGTCAGTCCACCTACGGGGCGGACAGGTCTTAGTGACTGAGGCTGTTATTGAGGGTGTTCTACATTTTCTACCCCGGACCGGTGACACATGTGCATACCAGCAGGAAGAGATAGCTATGAATGCTATGACCTTTGATTTTGAGGAGCTGAAGTACATTATTGCCACACCAGACGCCCCTTGAGTGATGGACTCTAACAACCAAAGGCCTAAGGGGATGTTATTTGCTTATTTGTCTAGAGAGGCTAGGACTTGGCAGCAGATATTCACCCACTATGTCCTTCCTACTACCCATTTTTCTGAGATTCCGATGGATATGCCTCTTCTGATTGGCTGTGTCATGGAGGGGAAGGAGGTATACTTCCCCCGGCTGATCAGGCAAGGCATGTGGCGAGCACACATCCATGGCCTTCTACCATTTCCCACATTGGTAACCAGCATGATTGAGTTAGCCAGTGCCCCATGGAGGGACGATGACGTGACACCACTACCCCTAGACAACGATGAGAAGGAGGTTACTATTCCGTGGGGTACGTGGGTGCACGAGAAGCCCCCATCCAGGCGCCGCTCTCGAGCAAGAGCAGCAATAGAGGTAGCTAGACCTTAATCTTCCACAACAGCAGCATGACCCTCTTCTTCAGCGGCAGCAGTAGCACCTTTACCACCACCAGCACCCGAGCCGACCTATCTTCTGGTTCAATGTCTGTTTCGATTCATCGAGCGCAGTGAGCGCCGTATTATGCGGCGCCTTGATAGAGTGGATCAGGCATTCGCAACACAGGGCGTTCAGCTTCCCCCTCTTCCCGACTCTTTCGCATCCGATGAGGAGGATCACGAGGCAGAGCACGCGGAGGAGCATGTTGAGGAGCCAACTCAGCAGGAGGCACCTCCGGAGACGCAGGCTACTCAGGAGACTCAGCAGTCTCCCGAGGAGCCAGTGCCCCAAACTGAGCACCACCCGGAGCCAGATGTGACTATTGACCCTCACCATGAGCCCGATCACTAGCATCAAGGATGATGCTTCATCTTAAGTGTGGGGAGGTCACCGTCGTTGCCGTCGGTGGATTTGGTGAACATTTTCGGACATTATCATTTAGTTCATCTTATTTTGCTTTATTTTGCACTATTTTGGGATTATTGTATATATTTGCTATTGTGGATACTTTTATTTTGGTTGTTGCACACTTTTATTGTATATATCGTATTTTAGCCTTGTGGTTGCGATTTGAAAAATGTTTTGAATTGTTGAAAACTTAGTGAAACCCTTTGTGCATAAAAGAAGTTGTTTTGATTAGAAAATAGGGTAAACTAAGGAATTTTAGAATTTTTTAATCACAGCATTGCATTTAGGATAGGCTTAGTCAAAATGATAGAATTTCCAAAAGAATTTATCTATAGAGCACCACCCCAATTGATTGGAAAATTTTTTGTGGAACTTGCTTGAATTCATACTTTTGTGGATTCTGTTTTTGAGCTAAGAACACAAGCTTGTGAGTTTTGAGCCTAATTGTGTGATTACATCTTATAACCACTTATTTTCCTTCTTGTGTGAAATTGTTCTCTTCCTATGATTGTGATCCTTGGTTTGTTTAATTCTATATGTCCCATTATTCCTTGTATTCATGCATTTATATGATTGAGGCCATTGTTTCATTTAGCTCACTTACCCAAATAGCCTTACCTTTTACCCTCCATTGTTAGCCAACTTTGAGCCTACGCTTAACCCAATTGTTCTTTATTTTAGCACATTACAAGCCTAAAGCGGAAAACAATAAAAGTTCCTTGTTTGGATCTTTGACTAGCTTAGGCTAGTGAGAGTGTTTTATATTCAAGTTTGGGGAGATTGGGAACATTGGTTGGGATAAAAGGGTGTTTTGTATTTATATATTTGGGAATTGGGTGCATACTCATGTATTGATTAAATGTATAGACCTTATGCATTGATGTTCTTGCATGTAGCTTGAAAAAAATGAGAAAAAAAACAAAGGAGAAAGAAAAAAAATAAACGTGAAAAAGAAAAGAAAAGAATAATAGAAAAAGAAAGAATAAAAGAAAAAAAATAATAAAAAGGGGACAAAATGCCCCAAAGTAAAGTCTAATAAGAGTCAATGCATAAGTGTTGTGAAAATAAAAAGAAAATGCATGAGTATGTGAAAAGTGAAGGATGGGTAGCTAGGTTAGTACTCAATTGTATAGGTCATTACATAGGTTAGGTGGGGAAAGTTTAAGCTCGTCAAAGATTTAAATTCTAGTCCACTTATCCATATATGATCCTACCTTGACCCTAGCCCCATTACAACCTTATGGAAAAGACCTCATGATATTTGTATGCATGCATTGAATGATTGTTGATTGTTAGATGAAGAACAAATTTTGGAAAGCATGATTAGGGGAGAATTGAGTGAATCGACCCCTAAACACTTGAGTGAATAAAGCGGATACAAATCCGGTGAGGGTTCGATTGCTCAATTATATGTATTCACCACTCTCATCTATATTCTTGGAAGTTTGTGAACCTTCTTGATAATTCAATGCAATTGTGGGGTGGATTTGATTTCCATTGCTTTAGCCCTATGCTTATGAATGTTTCCTTGGAAGTTGAGTTATTTTGGCCAAGCATATGCATTCATATAGTTAGTTACAATTAGATAGTTTGCATTTAGATAGTTTAATTACATTGAATAAATGTTATACCCTTTGTTCAAGCATGAGGACATGCTTGGTTTAAGTGTGGGGAGGTTGATAAACCCCATTTGTAGGGTTTATCTTGTGTTGAATTTAGAGCACTTTGATAACCTTTCCTCACATTTATTCAATGAGATAGCATAATTTTGTGATTGTCTCTGTATTTGTGCTTAGATGTGAAAATATGCTTTTTAGACCTTTAATTTGATAGTTTTAATCTTCTTTTGATTCCACTAGATGCCTTGATGTGTTTGCTAGTGATTTCAGATTGAAAAGGGCTAGGAAAGGATCAAAGGAGTGAAAGGAAAGCATACAAAGTGGAGAAATCATGAAAGCCAAAAATTTGGAAAAAGCCCATGGACACGCGCGCGCACTATGCGCCTACGCACAGATTGCGAAACGCTCCATGGACGTGTACGCACAATGTACGCGTACGCACCGAAGGTCGCACGTGATTTTTAAAGAAGAACTCGTGCCTGGCAATTTTGGAGGGTTTCTGGCCCCATTTGGAGATGAGTTTTTGGTGGGAAAAGGCTAAATAGACCATGTAATGAAGGGGAAGGCATCATCACTTCACACAACACACATGAGGATTAGTTTTAGTTAGTTTTAGAGAGAGAAGCTCTCACTTCTCTCTAGGATTAGGATTAGGATTAGGTTTAGGTCAATAATCTTAGATCTAGGTTTTATTTTCATGGTTTCATCTACTTCTACTCTTCAATTCTTTGTTGTTACATTCATTATTCTTCTATTATTTGTTATAATTTCTTCTACTTTGTTTCTAGGCTTTGTTGTAGATCCACTTTTGTTCATTCTATTTTCTTTCAATTTCATTTGAGGTAATTCATGATAATTGTGTTTCTTTTGATTGTTTTTATTAATTCCTTGCAATAATTGTTGTTAGATTTCATTGTTGTTGCCAGTTTACTTTGCTTTCCTTTTATGCCTTCCAAGTGTTTGATAAAATGTTTGGTTGGATTTTAGTATAGATTTTATTCCTCTTGGCCTAGGTAGAGTAATTAGTAATGCTTGAGTTATCTAATTCCTTTGTTGATTGAAGATTGAAAGTTGCTAATTGATTTGGATACCACTAAAGCTAGTCTTTCCCTTGGGAGTTGGCTAGGACTTGTGGAGTCAAGTTAATTCATCCACTTGACTTTCCTCCTTGGTTAGAGGTTAACTAAGTGGTAGCAATGGACAATTTGTTGTCACAATTGAGGAGGATAACTAGGATAGGACTTCTAGTTCTCATATCTTGCCAAGAGCTTTGTTAGTTGTTAGTTTATTTCCTTTGCCATTTATATTTCTTGTCTAAAATCTCAAAAACCACAAACATACCTCATAACCAATAACAAGACACTTTGTTGCAATTCATAGGGAGAACGACCCGCGGTTTAAATACTTCGGTTTATAGATTTTAGGGGTTTGTACTTCTGACAAACAAATTTTTGTATGAAAGGATTATTGATTGGTTTAGAAACTATACTTGCAACGAGATTCTATTTGTGAATTCTATACCGTCAAAAAATCCGTTCATCACGTTCTAACCCAGGGAATTGTGGCGGTTTTTAAAAAACCGCCGTAATAACCAGAATGGCACCAAGAATTACGTCACTTTACAAAACCATCATTCTTGGTAATAATGGCAGTTCAAACCGCCGTAAATACAAAAAAAAACCGCCATTTTTATCAGAATTTTTTGTAGGGAATAAAAGGTTGGTGAGAAATCAATATAGGAAAACAGTTAAGGTCTCGGAGATGTTTATCTTTCCAGATTAAAACTTCTTACTAACTATTTTAACAATAAATGATTCATTCTATGGCAAACCCAAATTTCTTAGCAATTTAATCTCCTCTGATCTTCATCAAACGCCATGGTTAGTGTCATTCAATTCGAATTGGAGGATGAAGTTCAGAAAACTAGTTTATACCACAAAGGCCCTAATCACTCTAGATCCCAACTGAACAGATGTTCTCATGTCCCTAACAAGTTATGGATTAGCATTCTAGGAGGTGTGTTCTCAAGCTGTAGTTTAAGCGACCTTGGTCAGAGTATCACATGAACTCATGTAGAAAAAGGGGTCATACTTCCGTTCCACCCAGTTTCATTAGATTAAGAATGAGACACACCTTAGACTTGAATCAAACATACATTAAAATAGAAAAGTAGTAATATTATTCCCCGGAAATAAACAAAGCTCCTAACCTTAACCAAGAGGCGTAGTTGCTCATAACTTTACCAAGAAAATAGGTTTCTGGAAAGATGCGGAGGAAGAAGATCTAATGTTTTTGAACCTAAGTGATCTCCTCCTTAAATACTAACCTAATAATAAATGCTAAACCTAAAAGATATTATTTTAAATTAAAAATTACAAAGATAAAATACGATAAGCCTAAGAAGTTCTAAAATCCACTTGGAGGCCCAATAAGTGAGTGAATCGAGCTACTTGCTGGTGTTTAATGCTAGGATTGGGTGTTAAACACCAGAGAAGGGGAGTGCGTTTTAGTCCGTTGCCCCCTGGCTGGTGTTGAACGCCAGTTTGGGCGTTCAGTGCTAAGGGGGGAGCTGACAGCATTTTTCATCCTTACTCTAGGCTTCTCCAAACTGCTTCGAATTTCACCAAAAACTATAAAAACACAAGAAAAACTCAAAGTAACATCCAAAGGTCAATTTTGCACAAAAACATAATAAAACCTAATAAAATCTAACTAAAAACAGCATAAAACAACTAGAAAAAGGGTATAAGATGCTCACGCATCACAACACCAAACTTAAACTGTTGCTTGTCCACAAGCAACGAAAAACAATATAGGACCAAGGAAGAGAAAACATAGAAGATTAGATTTGTCAATCAAGCTCAGGTCTAATTACTGAACAGAGCTATTAACAATCTATTTCTAAATAGCTTTGGCATCTCACTATCCTTTGAAGCTCAGAAATATTGGTGTCCCTTAGAACTAGAACTCGGATGATATTATTGATTCTCTTCTTTAGGTTCTTGTTGATTCTTAAACACAGTTTTTAAATCTTTTGGTGTTTTGCACCTTTAAGCCTAGCCGTGACTCTAAGTGTTTTGTTTTCAAGCTTAATGGTATGTGAAATTGTTACACAGGTTGTGAATTATTGTTCGAAATTGATTCCCTAGCGATGGCACCAAAAACGGATGCATAGAACCATGGTCTAAACGTATCTTCACAACTTCGCATAACTAACCAGCAAGTGCACTGGGTCATCCAAGTAATACCTTACGTGAGTAAGGGTCGAATCCCACGGAGATTGTTGGTATGAAGCAAGCTATGGTCACCTTGTAAATCTCAGTCAGGCGGATATAAAATAGTTATGTAATTTTCGAAATTTAGTAATAAAAGAAAGATAGAAATACTTATGTAAATCATTGGGGAGAATTTCAGATAAGCGTATAGAGATGCATTCGTTCCTCTGAACCTCCGCTTTCCTGCTGTCTTCATCCAATCAGTCTTACTCCTTTCTATGGCTGGCTTTATGTAAGGATGTCACCGGTGCCAATGGCTACTTTCAATCCTCTCGGGAAAATGGTCCAAATGCTCTGTCACAGCACGGCTAATCATCTGGAGGCATCACCCTTGTCGTTGGTTGCATCCTATTCCTCTCTGTAAAAATGGTCCAATGCGCTGTCACTGCATGGCTAATCATCTTGGAGGTTCTCAATCATACTGGAATAGAATTTACTATCCTTTTGCGTCTGTCACTACGCCCAGCACTCGCGAGTTTGGAGTTCGTCACAGTCATTCAATCCCAGAGTCCTACTCGGAATACCACGGACAAGGTTTAGACTTTCCGGACTCTCATGAATGCCGCCATCAATCTAGCTTATACCACGAAGATTCTGATTAAGAGATCTAAGGGATACTCATTCTGATTAAAAGTTCTATTTATAATAAACTAGCTACTAGGGTTTACAGAAGTAAGTAATTGATGCATAAATCCACTTCCGGGGCCCACTTGGTGTGTGCTTGGGCTGAGCTTGAAGTCTACACATGGAGAGGTCATTCTTGGAGTTGAACGCCAGCTTTTGTGCCATTTTGGGCATTGAACTCCACTTTGCAACTTGTTTCTGGCGTTGGACGCCAGAATTGGGCAGAGAGCTGGCGTTGAACGCCAGTTTGCATCGTCTAAACTTGGGAAAAGTATGGACTATTATATATTTATGGAAAGCCCGGGATGTCTACTTTCCAACGCAATTGGAAGCGCGCCATTTTGAGTTTTGTAGCTCCAGAAAATCCATTTTGAGTGCAGGGCGGTCAGAATCCAACAGCATCAGCAGTCCTTCTTCAACCTCTGAATCTGATTTTTGCTCAAGTCCCTCAATTTCAGCCAGAAAATACCTGAAATCACAGAAAAACACACAAACTCATAGTAAAGTCCAGAAATGTGAATTTAACATAAAAACTAATAAAAATATCCCTAAAAGTAACTAGATTCTACTAAAAACATACTAAAAACAATGCCAAAAAGCGTATAAATTATCCGCTCATCACAACACCAAACTTAAATTGTTGCTTGTCCCCAAGCAACTGAAAATCAAATAGGATAAAAAGAAGAGAATATACTATAAAAACCAAACTATCAATGAAACATAGCTCCAATCAGATGAGCGGGACTTGTAGCTTTTTGCCTCTTGAATAGTTTTGGCATCTCACTTTATCCATTGACGTTCAAAATGATTGGCATCTATAGGAACT
>NC_029791.2:73661470-73701902 GCF_000816755.2 Arachis ipaensis
TTCAAGGATAAATTCGAAACTCATGTACTTCTTGTTCTTTTGAATTAAAACATTTTTCATTTGAGAGAGGTGATGGATTCATAGGACATTCATAACTTTATGACAAAGTTACTAACTGCTAATGATCATGTAATGAAGACACAAACACAGATAAGCACTTAACATAGAAAACAAAAAACAGAGAATGTAAGAACAAGGAATGAGTCCACCTTAGTGATGGTGGCATTTCCTTCTTGAGGAACCAATGATGTCCTTGAGCTCTTCTATGTCTCTTCCTTGTCTTTGTTGCTCCTCCCTCATTGCTTTTTGATCTTCTCTTATTTCATGAAGGATGATGGAGTGCTCTTGATGTTCCACCCTTAGTTGTCCCATGTTAGAACTTAATTCTCCTAGGGAGGTGTTAATTTGCGCCCAATAGTTTTGTGGAGGAAAATGCATATGAGGCATCTCTGGGATCTCATGGTGATGAGCTTTGGTGGGTTTGGGTGGGAAATTGATTTTGAATTTTGAAGGTAGGTGGAGTTTATTGGGTAGGTTTATGGGGAAGAGTGGGTGATTGTGAGTGGTGAAGGGTTAATAGGGAAGAAGGATGGAGGTGATAGGTGAAGGGTGTTGGGGAAGAGTGTTTATTGGGAATAGAGGGTGATTGAGAAGAGAGAAGAGAGTGAGTGGAGGTAGGTGGGGATCCTGTGGGGTCCACAGATCCTGAGATGATCCTGTGGGGTCCACAGATCCTGAGGTGTTCAAGGATTTACAACCTTGCACCAAATTAGGCATGTAAAATGCCCTTGCACACAACTCTGGGCGTTCAGCGCCAGGTTGGTGCCCATTTTGGGCGTTCAACGCCCATTTGTTGCCTATTTCTGGCGTTGAACGCCAGAACCATGCTTGTTCTGGGCGTTCAGCGCCAGTTCCTCTCCAGGGTGCAATTCTGGCGTTCAGCGCCCAGATGCTGCCCATTTTGGGTGTTCAGCGCCCAGATACTGCCCATTTTGGGCGTTCAGCGCCAGAACCATGCTCTTTTCTGGCGTTGAACACCAGACAGGTGCTTCCTCCAGGGTGTGATTTTTCTTTCGCTATTTTTTTATTCTGTTTCTAAATTTTTCGTTTATTTTGTGACTCTACATGATCATGAACCTAAGAAAACATGAAAAGCAAAAATAAAATTAGATAAATAAACATTGGGTTGCCTCCCAACAAGTGCTTCTTTAATGTCAATAGCTTGACAGTGGGCTCTCATGGAGCCTCACAGATGTGCAGAGCTTTGTTGAGACCTCCCAACACTAAACTTAGAGTTTGGATATGGGGGTTTGACACCAAACTTAGAGTTTGGTTGTGGCCTTCCAACACCAAACTTAGAGTTTGACTGTGGGGGCTTTGGTTGACTCTGCTTTGAGAGAAGTTTTTTATGCTTCCTCTCCATGGATGCAGAGAGAGATCCTTGAGTTGTAAACACAAGGTTGTCCTCATTTAATTGAAGGATCAATTCTCCTCTGTCCACATCAATCACAGCTCTTGTTGTGGCTAGGAAAGGTCTTCCTAGGATGATGGATTCATCCTCTTCCTTTCCAGTATCCAGGACTATGAAATCAGCAGGGATGTAAAGGCCTTCAACCTTTACTAACACGTCCTCTACTTGTCCATAAGCCTATTTTCTTGAATTGTCTGCCATCTCTAATGAGATTTTAGCAGCTTGCACCCCATAGATTCCCAGTTTCTCTATTACAGAGAGGGGCATGAGGATTATCCCTGAACCCAGGTCACACAGAGCTTTAAAGATCATGGTGCCTTTGGTGCAAGGTATTAAGAACTTTCCAGGATCCTGTTTCTTCTGAGGCAATGTCAGTTGATCCAGATTATTTAGTTCATTGGTGAACAAGGGAGGTTCATCTTCCCAAGTTTCAATGCCAAATAATTTGGCATTCAACTTCATGATTGCACCAAGGAACTTGGCAGCTTGCTCTTCAGTAACATCCTCATTCTCTTCAGAAGAGGAGTACTTATCAGAGCTCATGAATGGAATAAAGAGGTTTAATGGAATCTCTATGGTCTCTAGATGAGCCTCAGAGTCCTTTGGTTCCTCAGAGGGAAGCTCCTTATTGATCACTGGATGTCCCAAGAGGTCTTCTTCCTTGGGATTTACGTCCTTCTCCTCTCTTGTGGGTTCGGCCATGGTAATTAATTCAATGGCCTTGTACTCTCCTTTTGGATTCTCTTCTGTATTGCTTGGGAGAGTACTAGGAGGGATTTCAGTGATCCTTTTACTCAGCTGGCCCACTTGTGCTTCCAAATTTCTAATGGAAGACATTGTTTCATTCATGAAACTCACAGTGGCCTTAGATAGATCAAAGACTAAATTTGCTAAGCTAGATGGATTCTGCTCAGAATTCTCTGTCTGTTGCTGAGTGGATGATGGAAAAGGCTTGCTATTGCTAAATCTGTTTCTTTTACCATTATTAAAGCCTTGTTGAGGCTTTTGATCCTTCCATGAGAGATTTGGGTGATTTCTCCATGATGGATTGTAGGTGTTTCCATATGGTTCACCCAAGTATTTTAACTCTGCTATTGCAGGGTTCTCAGGATCATAAGCTTCTTCCTCAGAAGATACCTCTTGAGTACTGTTGGATGCAGCTTGCATTCCATTCAGACTCTGAGAAATCATATTGACTTGCTGAGTCAATATTTTATTATGAGCCAATATGGCATTCAGAGTATCAATTTCAAGAACTCCCTTCTTCATAGGCGTCCCATTACTCACAGGATTCCTCTCAGAAGTGTACATAAACTGGTTATTAGCAACCATGTCAATGAGTTCTTGAGCTTCTGCAGGCATTTTCCAACTGAAAAGGATCTTCAGATGGAAGTCCATGAAACTTGCAGTTCTGCTGCATCAGAGAAACTAGCTGAGGTTTCAGCTCAAAGTTGTTTGCTCCAATGGCAGGAATGGAGATGCTTCTTCCATGTAAATTGGAATTAGGTGCAGTAAAGTCACCAAGCATTCTCCTTGCATTATTGTTGTTGGGTTCGGCTGCCATCTCCTTTACTATTTTCAAATTTTCAATAAGGTTGTCTCTGGATTGTTGTAATTTAGCTTCTCTTAGTTTCCTCTTCAGAGTCCTTTCAGGTTCTGGATCAGCTTCAATAAGAATGCCTTTTTCCTTGTTCCTGTTCATAAGAAAGAGAAGAGAACAAGAAAAGAAGAGGAATCCTCTATGTCACAGTATAGAGATTCCTTTGTGTGAGCAAAGAATGTAATGTAAATAAGGGGAGAATGGAGAATCCAAACACAAAGGTGAGGATTGGAGCAGTGATGTGAGATGAAGAGAAGTTAGTAGATGAATAAATAATTAGAATGAGCTGAGAGAGGGGGAGAATTTTCGAAAATTATTTTTGAAAAAGAGTTAGTGATTTTCGAAAATAGTTTTTTTGAAAAAGGATAGTAATTTTTCGAAAATTACAATCATAAATTAAATAATTAGTTAATTAAAAAGAAATTTTGAAAAAGAGGGAAGATATTTTCGAAAATTAGAGAGAGAGAGTTAGTTAGGTAGTTTTGAAAAGGATAAGAAATAAACAAAAAGTTAGTTAGTTAGTTGAAACAAATTTTGAAAAGATAAGAAGTTAGGAAGTTAGAAAAGATATTTTGAAATCAAATTTTTGAAAGAGATATGATTTTGAAAAAGATAAGATAGAAAGATATTTTTGAAAAGATATGATTGAAATTAGTTTTGAAAAAAAATTTGATTTTTGAAATCACAATTAATGACTTGATTCACAAGAAATCACAAGATATGATTCTAGAACTTAAAGTTTGAATCTTTCTTAACAAGTAAGTAACAAACTAGAAATTTTTGAATCAAAACATTAATTGTTATTGTTATTTTCGAAAATTTGATATAAAAATAAGAAAAAGATTTTTGAAAAATATTTTTTAAAAATTTTCGAAAATAACTAAGAAAAATGAAAAAGATTTGATTTTTTTTTTAAAAAAAGATTTTGAAAAAGATAAGATTTTTAAATTAAAAATTTGATTTGACTCATGAAAACAACTAGATTTTAAAAATTTTTGAAAAATTCAAATCTAATTTTCGAAATTTTAAGAGAGAAAAAGGGAAAGATGTTTTTTTTTTTATTTTTTTGAATTTTTATGATGAGAGAGAAAAACACTAAAAATGCTCAATGCATGGAAATTTTTGGATCAAAACAATGAATGCATGCAAGAATGCTATGAATGTCAAGATGAACACCAAGAACACTTTGAATGTTATGATGAACATCAAGACTTATTTTTGAAAATTTTTATATGCAAAGAAAACATGCAAGACACCAAACTTAGAAATCTTTCATGTTTAGAGTCTATGGATGCAAAACAAGAAAACATCAAGATCAAACAAGAAGACTTACCAAGAACAACTTGAAGACCATGAAGAACACTATGAATGCATGAATTTTCGAAAAATGCAAAATGAATATGCAATTGACACCAAACTTTCAACTTGACTCAAGACTCAAACAAGAAACATGAAATACGGATATAAAATAGTTATGTAGTTTTTGAATTTAGTAATAAAAGAAGGATAGAAATACTTATGTAAATCATTGGTGAGAATTTCAGATAAGCGTATGGAGATGCATTCATTTCTCTGAACCTCCGCTTTCCTGCTGTCTTCATCCAATCAGTCTTACTCCTTTCTATGGCTAGCTTTATGTAAGGATGTCACCGGTGCCAATGGCTACTTTCAATCCTCTCGGGAAAATGGTCCAAATACTCTGTCACAGCACGGCTAATCGTCTGGAGGCATCACCCTTGTCGTTGGTTGCATCCTATTCCTCTCTGTGAAAATGGTCCGATGCGCTGTCACTGCATGGCTAATCATCTTGGAGGTTCTCGATCATACTGGAATAGAATTTACTATCCTTTTGCGTCTGTCACTACGCCCAGCACTCGCGAGTTTGGAGTTCGTCACAGTCATTCAATCTCAGAGTCCTACTTGGAATACCACGGACAAGGTTTAGACTTTCCGGACTCTCATGAATGCCGCCATCAATCTAGCTTATACCACGAAGATTCTAATTAAGAGATCTAAGGGATACTCATTCAATCTAATGTAGAACGGAAGTGGTTGTCAGGCACGCGTTCATTGGGAATGATAATGATTGTCACATTCATCACATTCAGGTTGAAGTGCGAATGAATATCTTAGAAACAAAATAAGATGAATTGAATAGAAAACAGTAGTACTTTGCATTAATCTTTGAGGAACAGCAGAGCTCCACACCTTAATCTATGGAGTGCAGAAACTCTTCCGTTGAGAATACATAAGTAATGAAGGAGTTCATTGGTCTCGGCCCCAGAGGGGAACCAGAGTAACCAAGACTGCGAATACAATGATAAAAAGTTCTATTTATAATAAACTAGCTACTAGGGTTTACAGAAGTAAGTAATTGATACATAAATCTACTTCCGGGGCCCACTTGGTGTGTGCTTGGGCTGAGCTTGAAGTCTACACGTGGAGAGGTCATTCTTGGAGTTGAACTCCAGCTTTTGTGCCATTTTGGGCGTTGAACTCCACTTTGCAACTTGTTTCTGGCGCTGGACGCCAGAATTGGGCAGAGAGCTGGCGTTGAACGCCAGTTTGCGTCATCTAAACTTGTGCAAAGTATGGACTATTATATATTTCTGGAAAGCTCTAAATGTCTACTTTCCAACTCAATTGGAATCGCGCCATTTTGAGTTCTGTAGCTCCAGAAAATCCATTTTGAGTGCAGGGAGGTCAGAATCCAACAGCATCAGCAGTCCTTCTTCAACCTCTGAATTTGATTTTTGCTCAAGTCCCTCAATTTCAGCCAGAAAATACCTGAAATCATAGAAAAACACACAAACTCATAGTAAAGTCCAGAAATGTGAATTTAACATAAAAACTAATAAAAACATCCCTAAAAGTAACTAGATTCTATAAAAACATACTAAAAACAATGCCAAAAAGCGTATAAATTATCCGCTCATCACTTAACTTGATACATAAACACCACAAGCACTTAATTGGGGGAACCCTTTGGATTCGACTTTTTATTTGTCTTTATTCCCAGACAGTGGTGCTCAGAGCCTTAGGCGTACTCTTTACCGCATTGGGTCACGACTTTAAGTGTTCAGTCTCAAAGGTTACTTGACACTTTCAAACCACAAGCATATAGTTAGGGAAAACCACTTTTTTTGAGCTTTTAGATCAATTTTGACCCTCCTAACCATTGATTCTCAAAGCCTTGGACCTTTTTCTTTTGATTTTCTTTTTTTTTTTTGCTATTTCTTTTGCTTCAACAATTAATCCTTTTATTATTTCAGAGAATCAATAATATTTCTCTAAGTCCCCAGTTCCTCAAGAACGAATATACTCAACTTCAATATCAAATATGAACAGTTAAGTCATACATTCAAAAAACAGAGATAAGACCACCACATCCAAGTAACTAGAATACACATGATATATAACTTGAATTCTCATGTATTTTATTATTACTCTCTTTCTAAAAATTTATTCAAGCATAATGGGTGATACATGAGGCATCTTTCAAAAATAACTGAAAATTTTTCAAAATTAAATACTAGACTAGAAAGCAGAAAATACTAATATTGACGATGTAACTCAGAATGGTAAAACAGAAAATAGAATAAGCACTGACAACAGAGATAAGATAAGGGAGATGAGAGTGAAACTTAACCACCTCAGTTATGTTGGCTACTGCTCTCTCTGGAGGGTTCTTTCTACCGCTTCAATTCTTTCAATTCGCACCCTTGCTTCTTCTGCTCCTCAATCAACTTTTGAAAGATGATAGACTGGTCTCTATGTTCTTCTTTCAGTTGGTCCATGGTGGATATCAACTGTCCAATGGATACTGCCAGTTGAGTCCAGTACTCGTGCGGAGGGATGCTTTGCTCTTGAGGACATTCAGGCTTCTTCCTCTTAGGAGGGGGAACTGGCTTCCGAATGGGTCCTTGCCCAAGTTCCCGAGTGTACTCCATGCTCTTCTTTGTGATTGGACTATCCACCGCAATAAATATATCTCTACCAATCTGGACTTTGGCCTTCTTATACAAGCGATAGATGAGCAAGCCTAGAGAGGGTTGAGGTCTTTGCTGCGATCTTATACATCTCTGGAGGGATCAACTAATGAACATCCACTTCATTGCCGAGTATAACGCAGTGGATCATCATAGCTCGCCTCACTGTGACCTCAAAGCGGTTGCTAGTGGGGAGGATGGAGCACTGAATGAACTCCAGCCATCCTCTAGCAACTGGCTTGAGGTCATTCCTTCTTAGCTGGAATGGTTGACCCTTAGCGTCCTTCTTCCATTGTGCTCTGGGAAGGCATATGTCCTTGAGAACTAGATCTAATCTTGGATCGGCATGTATCCTCCTATTGAAAGAGTGAGGGTCATCTTTGGAAGGAGGTAGCTTAAAGATTTCTCTCACCTTTTCCATTCCGAACTGCAAAATCCTCCCTCGAACCATGGTGCACCATAATTTGAACATGGGGTGCTCTTTCTTTTGTTTATCCATCATCTATAGATTTGCATAAAATTCTCAGACCTTTAGAGCTCCGACTTCAGTTACGGGGTTGGCCAGAACTTTCCAACCCCTAATTTGAATTTCCTCTTGAATTTTCAGCATCAGCCTTCAATTCAAATTTCACTTCCGGAATTACCGTTTTCTTGCTTACAATATTGTAGTAGTGTACCTCGTGATGCTTGGTGTAAAACCGGTGGGGCTCGTAAGTGACTGTTGAGGGGGGTCTTTCTTTCCCCTTCTTTGAGATTGATCCCCCTACCTTAGATGCCCTGGAAGGTGAAAAAGTGAAAAATTGGAGCGTCCTCAACACCAAACTTAAGAATTTTGCTCGTCCCTAAGAAAAGAGATGTAAAGAAAGAGTGATGAGCGGATATTTTATACGCTTTTTGGGGTTAATTTCATATAGTTTTTAGTAAGTGTTAGTTAGTTTTTAGTTTATTTTCATAAGTTTCTAGGCAAAATTCATATTTCTGGACTTTACTATGAGTTTTTATGTTTTTCTGTAATTTCAGGTATTTTCTGGCTGTAATTGAGGGAGCTGAGCAAAAATCTGATTCAGGCTGAAAAAGGACTGCTGATGCTGTTGGATCCTGACCTCTCTGCACTCGGAATGGAATTTCTGGAGCTACAGAAGTCCAATTGACGCACTTCCAATTGCGTTGCAAAGTGGACATCGAGGGCTTTCCAGCAATATATAATAGTCCATACTTTGCTCGAGGATAGACGACGTAAACTGGCGTTCAAAACCAGTTCCATGTTGCAGTCTGGCGTCCAGCGCCAGAAACACGTTACAAGTTGGAGTTCAACGCCAGAAACAGGTTACAGCCTGGCGTTGAACGCCCAAAATAGGCCAGGCACGTGAGAAGCTTTAGTCTCAGCCCCAGCACACACCAAGTGGGCCCCAGAAGTGGATTTCTGCACTATCTATCATAGTTTACTCATTTTCTGTAAACCTAGGTTACTAGTTTAGTATTTAAACAACTTTTAGAGATTTAATTTTCATCTCATGACATTTTTAGATCTGAACTTTGTACTCTTTGACAGCATGAGTTTCTGAACTCCATTGTTGGAGGTGAGGAGCTCTGCTATGTCTCGATGAATTAATGCAAGTATTTCTGTTTTCCATTCAAACATGCCTGTTCCTATCTAAGATATCCATTCGCACTTCAACATGAATGTGATGAACGTGACAATCATCATCATTCCCCCACGAACGCGTGCCTGACAACCACTTCCGTTCCACCGTATAATGAATGAATATCTATTGGATCTCTTAATCAGAATCTTCGTGGTATAAGCTAGATTGATGACAGCATTCAAGAGAATCCGAAAAGTCTAAACCTTGTCTGTGGTATTCCGAGTAGGATTCAGGGATTGAATGACCGTGACAAGCTTCAAACTCGCGAGT
This sequence comes from Arachis ipaensis, assembly GCF_000816755.2. Classification (NCBI taxonomy): domain Eukaryota; kingdom Viridiplantae; phylum Streptophyta; class Magnoliopsida; order Fabales; family Fabaceae; genus Arachis; species Arachis ipaensis. The sequence continues at coordinate 73,670,447 of NC_029791.2, forward strand.
GCTGGGCGTAGTGACAGACGCAAAAGGATAGTAAATCATATTCCGGTACGATTGAAAACCTGCAAATGATTAGCCGTGCGGTGACAGCGCACCTGGACCCTTTTCACTGGAAGGATGGATGGTAGCCATTGACAACGGTGATCCACCAACACACAGCTTGCCATAGGAGGACGTGAGAGTTTCAGAAGACAAAGCATCTCCAAAACTCCAACATATTCTCCATTACTGCATACAAGTATAATTTGTGTTCTGCCCTGTTTACTTTCCACAATTCAAATTAAAAATTATTATTGATATTATATCCTGACTAAGAGTTACAAGATAACCATAGCTTGCTTCAAGCCAACAATCTCCGTGGGATCGACCCTTACTCATGTAAGGTATTACTTGGACGACCCAGTGCACTTGCTGGTTAGTTGTGCGAAGTTGTAAGAGAGTAATGTGAACATTGACATTACAATTTTGTGCACCAAAGAGATAGAAAGTAAGGCGAGAAGAAGAAAGAAGATGAGGGAGGAGGTATGGGAAGAGTGAGGGGAGTGTGCATATATATTGGTGTGGGGTAGTGAATTCAGTTATGGGAGGGGTGGTGGAGAATGTGGAGTCAATATTTGATTTATGAAGAGGTAAGGTGGAAAGATATAGAGAGGTTTCGTGGAGATACAAAAAAGATATTATATGTAAAGATATGAGTGAAAGCAATAAGATATGATATGAAAAGATCTGAGTGAAATAAAAATGATATGATATTACAAGATTATGAGTGAAATAAAAAAGATATGATATGAAAAGATATGAGTGAAATGTAGGAGATTTGGTTGAATGGTCAACTTGTTGGTGAGATTGTCCTTCTCTCAACGTTGAACACCAGCTTGGGTGTTGAGCGCTGAGACTCGCCCTCTTTTTTTTTTTCTGGCGTTCAATGCTAAGGATGGGCGTTGAATGCCCTAGGGGGACCAAAAATTGGTTCTGAACTGCTCCTGTATGGACGTTAAATGTCCAAGCTTCCATCCCCCTTTCTGGCGCTGAACGCCAGTTCTAGCGTTCAGCGCTAGCAAGGGGCATCCTCCAGGGTGTTCTGTTTTCCTGTTACGTGTTCCTGTTTCTGTTCTAAGTGCTACACATGATCACAAATGTTAGAAAAAAGAGAAAAACTATGAAGATCAATAAAGAATTAATATGAAATCAAACTCAAATAAACTAAAATAGCATAAAAGAAAGAAAAGTAAACTATGGGATATGTATGGTTAGGTTGCCCCCCAACAAGCGCTTCTTTATTGTCATTAGCTTGACATCCACTGTCGTCATGTCAGTAGGAAGGTAGATTTCTTGCGAACCATCTCATCCCCTAGGTAGTGTTTTTCTCTCTGGCCATTGACTGTGAATCTTTTATCTGAATGTCTGTTTTAAAGTTCCACATAACCATAGGGTGACACTCCTGTGGCGACAAAGGGTCCTATCCATCATGACTTGAGCTTTCCAGGGAAGAGCTTGAGCCTAGAATTGAAAATTAAAACTTTCTGGCCAGGCTTGAAGACTCTAGAGGCGATCTTCCTATCATGCCTATTCTTTGCCCTTTCCTTGTAAACCTTGGCATTCTCATAGGCAGTATACAGGAACTAATCTAGTTCATTCAGTTGGAGCAATTTTTTCTCTCTTGCAGCCTTGGCATCAAAGTTTAGGAATCTTGTTCCCCAGTATGCCCTGTGTTCCAACTCCACTGGCAAATGACAAGCCTTGCCAAAGACCAATTGATAAGGCGACATCCCAATAGTTGTCTTGAAAGCTGTCCTGTACGCCCAGAGAGCATCATCCAACTTCATTGCCTAGTCTCTTCTGGAGGTGCTTACTATCTTTTCTAAGATCCTTTTGAGTTCCCTATTTGAAATTTTAGCTTGTCCACTGGTCTATGGGTGATAGGGGTTGGCTACCTTATGACGGACTCCATACCTCTGCAAAATTGAATCCAATTGTTTGATGCAGAAGTGGCTGCCTCCGTCACTGATTAGTGTCCTTGGGACACCAAACCTACTGAAAATATATTTCTGTAGGAACTTCAGCACGACTCGGGCGTCATTGGTGGGTGATGCCATTGCCTCAACCCATTTAAACATATAGTCCACCGCCACCAGGATGTATGTATTTGAGTATAAGGGTGGAAAAGGTCCCATAAAATCTATCTCCCATACGTTAAACAGCTCAATCTCCAGGATTCCTTGCTATGGCATCTCATGATGTTGAGAAAGGTTTCCTGCTCTTTAGTATTTATCACAGTTTCTTACAAATTCCCGGGAATCTCGGAAGAGGGTTGGCCAGTAGAATCCGCTTTGCAGGACCTTGGTCGCAGTTCTCTCCCTTCTAAAATGTCCTCCATATTCAGAACCGTGACAATGCCAAAGAATCTGCTGGGATTTCTCCTCTGAGACACAAAGCCTGATCATCCCGTCTGAGCATCTCTTAAAGAGATAGGGTTCATCAAACAAGTAGTACTTTGCATCATGCAAAAGTTTTCTAACTTATTGTTTAGTGTACTCCTTGGGGATGAATCTCATGGCCTTATAGTTTGTAATGTCTGCAAACCATGGCACCCTTTGGATTGCAAGGAGGTGCTGACGTTGGGATTTTTGCCGGTAAAGAATTTTATAAAAATAGTCGCGTTGTAGATATAGTCTCTAAACCAACAGAAATCCCTTCGTACAAACGTTTTGGTTGTCACAAGTAACAAACCCCTTAATAAATTGATAACCGAAGTATTCAAACCTCGGGTCGTCTTCTCAAGGAATTACAGGGAGGTATGTTCTTATTATTGGTTATGAGTTTGTAAATTGGGGTTTTGGAGTTTGGGCAATGGGCACAGGTATATTTTCAAAGCAATAAAAATAAATAAATAACTGTAAAATAAACTCTTGGCATGGTATGAGAATCAGAACTCCTATTCTAGTTATCCTTATCAATTGTGATGAGAATTGGATTCTTCTCCCACTTTGTTAACCTCTAACTATGAAGGTAAATTTAGTGGATGAATTAATTTTGATTCCTCAGGTCCTAGTCTTTCCTTGGGAAAGGCTAGAGTTATTGGAACTCGAATTAATTCTTGAAAAATTCCAATTTTCAGTCAACAATGAGTTTGATAACTCAAGTGTCTCCAATGACTCAACCAAAGCCAAAAGGGAAAAAAGTCTACTTGAATGAAAATAATTTGGATAAACAAAGAGCGTTAATAAATTAAAGAGAGCAACCATAAATCTGAAATACTTCAAATTATATTAATAAAAGCAATCCAATCTAACATGAAATTTTTATGAATCAAATGAGCAACATAAGTATTTAACAAATAAAAGTATTAGAGTATCTAAAAGTAGAAGAGAAATATAAATTGAAGAACATTGAACCTGGGATTGAGAGTTACTCCTAAAACTAAGAGAAATCTTAAATCCTAATCCTAAGAGAGAGGAGAGAACCTCTCTCTCTAAAAACTACATCTACTCCTAAAATTGTGAATGTGAAAGCTTGATTATGAATGGATGCAATCCCTCTACTTTATAGCCTCTAATCTGTGTTTTTTGGGTCGAGAACTGGGTCAGAAACAGCCCAGAATTCGCTGGTTGCGAATTCAAACATGCTGATTTTTGTCACTGCGACGCGTCCGCATGAATCACGTGACCGCGTTGCCTAGAGTCAGAGCAACTATGGGATATTATATATCAAATCGAAGCTCCGGACGTTAGCTTTCCAACGCAACTAAAACCGCATCGTTTGGATCTCTGTAGCTAAAGTTATAGTTGTTTGAGTGTGAAGAGGTCAGGCTGGACAGCTTAGTAGTTTCTCCAACTTCTTGTATTCCTTCCACTTTTGCATGCTTCCTTTCCATCCTCTGAGCCATTCCTGCCATGTAATCTCTGAAATCACTTAACACACATATCAAGGAATCTAATGGTAATAAGAGAGGATTAAACATAGGGAACTTAAGGCCAAAGAAGCATGTTTTCAATCAAAGCACATAATTAGGAAGGCAAATGTAAAACCATGCAAATAGTATGAAAAAGTGGGTTAAGAGTTGACAAAAACCACTCAATTGAGCACAAGATAAACCATAAAATAGTGGTTTATCAACCTCCCCACACTTAAACAATAGCATGTCCTCATGCTAAGCTCAAGAGAAACTATAAACGAGTGAAGATGAATGATAGAATGTATGAAATGCAACCTATCTATATGAATGCAACTACATGCAAAATGTTTCTACCTACTTGGTTAAAAGTGAATAAGTTCTCCAAGAATAAGTATAAATCAGATTTCACTAATTCAAATCATACAATAAAAAGCAAATAAACTTGTAAGAAGATAGCTCATGAAAGCAGGGAACATAGAATTAAGCACTGAACCCTCACTGGTAGTGTATATCACTCTAGTCTCTCCAGTGTATAGGGTAATTCACTCTACTCTTCTCTAGTCATACTTTCTAAACTTTGTTCTTCATCTAACCAATCAACAAATATTTAGTATATCAATGCAAACATCATGAGGTCTTTTCAGGGTTGTAATGGGGCTAAGGTAAGGGTGAGGATATATGTATGGCCAAGTGAGCTATAATATGAATCTTTGACTAACCTAAGCTCTCACCTAATATACATATACTCTATATAACTCTAGAATCATCCCTAGCTACCCAAAATTCTCACTTTAGCATCACATACTCATATATCAACTTTTCTTTAATTTTATCACATATGCATTAATTTTTCATTAACTTAACATTGGGGGTAATTTTGTCCCCTTATTTACTTATATATAATTTTTTTTTCTTTTTCTTTTTCTTTTCTTTTTCTTTTTCTTATTTTTAATTATTTTTTATTATTTTTTTTATTTTTATTTTTATTTTTAATAATTTTTTTAATAGAAAAATAAACATAACTTATCAATGCACATGGATTTTTGATTTTTCTAGTCTCACATGAGTAGGTACCGAAATTCCCAATATTTTATCAAAGTAAAAACATAACACATTCCTTTATTAGCCCATGTTCCCACAGTTTTCCCACACTTAATTGTTACACAATCCCTATCTTAAGCTAACCAAAGATTCAATTGGGATATTTAATTGTTTTTCTGCTTAAGACTAGTGATGTGGTAAAATGCAGAATAAATGGGGATTAAAAGGCTCAAGGTGGCTGACAAGGGTGTTTTAAAGGGTAGGCTTATTTGGGATAAGTGAGCTAAAATCAAATAATGGCCTCAATCATATGCAAGCATGTAAATACACTAAATATTGGACATATAGAATGGAACAAAATATAGATTACAATCATAGAGAAGTAAACACATAAGAATAAAATAATTATGGTTAAATAATGTAACCATTCATAAAGGCTCAAATCTCACAGGTTGTGTGTTCTTTAGCTCAAAAATCATGTTCCAAATACAACTTCAAACAAGTTTTAACACAAAAAAAATTTTTTCAATTTAAATTAGTGAAATTTTTCAAAGATAGGGTCTTAAAAGAATTTTATTACTTTAACCAAGTAGTAACTAAATGCACAAAATCAAATAAACATGCAATCAAACATGCAAATGCAACAACTAACAAGGAAAATAAAGCATTGGTGTTTGAGAAGGAAATACTAACCCATGGAAATCGGTATCGACCTCCCCACACTTAAAGATTGTACTGTCCTCGGTGCATGCTGAGATGTACAAGTGGACGGGTTGTTCCAACTGACGCTTCTCTCCAAAGATTGTGCAGATGGACTTGTCTGTCTCCCTATGTAAACGTCTTCCGCTTCCTTCCGGGTGGCCATCCTGAAAGAAAAAGGGAAGAAAGGTAACCCAGTAATAGAGATAAGAAAATAAGTGAAGTATGGGTGGGTTAATGCCAAATGAATAGGGTCTCATGTACATGGAAGCTTCAACATGTACGTGAGAAAATAATAGAAGCCATGGCATACCAGTGGTACAAAATTTGTAACAATGGGGAAGAGAGTGTGGGTAAGGAGCGATAATAAAAATTCATGTCAATGTAAAAGTAATACAGGTATAAAAGATTGGCATTGATATAAATAGTATTATCTAACCAGAATAAAACAAGTCACTAAGCACCCAAAATAATTCAAGAGAAGATGCAACAGTTAAATAAGAAAATTTTAACACCAATGGTAAAATAATAAATTTAGAAAAGAAAACAAAAATATGCACAAAATTAAGATGCAATGAATGAAATATGCAAATAAATTAAGTAAAATAAAATAAAAGATAAGAAGAATGAGAAGGGAAAGAAGAGAAAAGAAAGAAATAATAATAAGGGAAAACAAAAATAAGGATTTGGGGAAGAAAAGATAAGATATTTTGGCTAATGGGGATAATCTGTGCGCCGCATGTGACGCGGACGCGTGGGTCACGCGATCGCGTGGCCTGATTTGTGCGATTGGCGCGAGTGCAGCCTCACGTTCGCGTAACTCTCTGTTCAGTTTGCTTATTGCCAAAATTTGGGGTGATACGGTCGCGTGGTTGACGCGATCGCGTGGATGGCCTTATTTCCAATATGACACGGACGCGTGGGTGACGTGTTCGCGTCGGAGGAATTGGGCTTCTAGCACGAGTTCAGCCCTAATTCAGCACAACTTTCGGCCATGCACCCCTTTTACGTCGATTTTCAGGTCACGCGGCCGCGTGGGTGACGCGGTCGCGTGGGAGGCCCTTTTCCCACATGACGCGGACGCGTGAGCAACGCGGTCACGTGGGGTCAAATTATGCTAAAGGCGCGCCTCCAGCCACGCTTTCGCGTGACTTTCTGTTCGTTTTCTTTTCTTCCCATTGCACTGGTGACCCGGACGCGTCAGCGACGCTGCCGCGTCGCGTGCGTGCCTTTTTTTTTAAATCTGAAAAAAAAAATGCAGAACGCAGTGTTAATATGAATGTTATGCAAAACTTGCCCGCGACCTGAACGTAACAGAAATCGCAGGGGGCAATTTCTGGGCTGCTTTTGACCCAGTTTTCAGCCCAGAACACACAGATTAGAGGCTATAAAGTGGGGGAATGCATCCATTCATAGGGAGCTCGCCAATTTAGTTACTTTTCCATGATTTAGATCTAGTTTGAGAGAGGTTCTCTCCTATCTCTCTCTTAGGATTTAGGACTTCTCTTAGTTTTAGGAGTAACTCTCAATCCCAGGTTCTTTATTTTTATTTATTCTTCCAATTTAGTTTATGAACTCTTCATGTTAGATTATAATTTCCCTTATTAATGCTATTTGAGGTATTTCAATTCATGATTGCTTTCTTTAATTTATGTTATTGTTGCTTTACATCTGAAGGCATTTTTATTCCAGTAGATTTAATTTTTCCCTTTTGGTTTTGGTTAAGAAATCAGTAACTCAGGAGTTATCCAATTCAACAGCATAATTGATAATTGTTATCTTGCCAATTGAATTGACTTTCAATAATCCCAATCTTTTCTTAGGAAATAAATAGGATTCGAAGGTCAAACTAATTAATCCCTTGACTTTCCCTTGCTTTAGCAAAGGTTAACTAAGTGGAATTAAGATTCAATCTTCTTTATTATTGAGAAGGATAACTAAGTCTGGACTTCCAATTTCTCATACCTTGCCAAAAGTTTGCTTTGCAGTTATTTATTTATTTTAATTGCCATTTAATTTACCCGCCATTAAGTTACTTGTTCCTCATTCTTGAAACCCCAATTTACAATCTCCATTGCCAATAATAAGAACATACTTCCCTGCAATTCCTTGAGAAGACGACCCGAGGTTTAAATACTCGGTTATCAATTTTAAAAGGGGTTTGTTACTTGTGACAACCAAAACTTTTGTAAGAAAGGTTGATTGCTTGGTTTAGTAACAATATTTACAACGAGAGTTTACTATAACCTCTAAACCATCAATCTTCTGCTCTTTCAGCGTGCGCACGGCTGCCTGTGCGTACACACAGTTGCTCAGTCAAAGCGCGTGGATTATTTCGAGCACGTCGCGCGTCCATTTAAGCATTACCTAGTGTGCGTGCGCACGGCTACTTGTGCGTACGCACGGGACTGGATTTCTCGCAAGGTGTGCGGACGCACACATCTATGCGTCCGCACAGGTGTCTGCACATGACTTCATTAAAATGGCACGTGACTCGTGATTTAAGGGCTTTGGAGGCTCATTTCTGAAGTCTTCTAGCTCATATTGGAGGGGAAATGTGGAACATAACATAGCATATCATTAGTATAGTTTTAGGAGTAGTAGAAGGAAGCTTTAGTTAGTTTTTCTCTAAGTTTTTCATCATCTCAATTAGGGTTTATAATAGGGTTTTACATTCAAGTGCCATTTCCATTTTTTTATCTTGAATTTGGCATGCTTCCATTGTAAGTATTCTATTGTTATTACTCTTTATAGTTATATTGTCATTACTATCTCTCCTAATTCAAGTTATAGCTCAATTTTGCTTCTCTCTTGCAATTTTAATTTCTTGTTGATGAATTTGATGTTTGATGTTTATTTCATGCTTTCTTGTGTTATTCTTGTTGATTGAGATCAATTGTTGCTTTTAGTTTCAAGCTTTTTCTCATTTTCTCTATGGTTAAGGTTTTTGCCCACCACGTGTTTGACAAAATGTCAAACATGGTTTTAGGCTAATTTTTTGGTTCTTGGCTTGGATAAAGTGAGCAATTGGGTTTCTAGAGTTGGAATGTCCAACATTTAGTTTCAATTCTTGATTGTTAATTGTTCTTGTTCCCACTAACGCTAATTTGTTGCTAAAGTAATTAGCAAGCAATTTAGGATTTGTGGGTTGAGAACACTTATGCTCATTTAACTTACTTTCCAATATGAGAGTTGATCAAGTGAGATTAATCCATTATAATTGTCATAGTTGTGGTTCCAGCAAGGAAAGGACCCTTAGCTCACTCCAAGCCAAGACTCTTTTTGATGCTTTTAATTTTTCATATACTTCTATGTTGATCTCTTTTATACTTTACTTGTTTATATTACATAGTCGGTTCTTTAACTTCTTCATTAGTTTAATCATTACAATTTTACATGTTCTTTTATTGCTTTATATGTTCATTTCTTCATTGACAATCCCTTGATCACTACAACCAGATTTGCACACTCATTGTTCTAAAAGTACTCCTTGGGAGACCACTCGGGAGTCAAATACTCTCGGTTTTGAATTAAGTTTTGAATTGTGATACATCTTGTGAGTTTCTAATTTGATCGACGGCCGACTTGTTGGGTTAGGATTATACTTACAACGCTAATTCTATTTTTTTTGGATAATCGAGTTCCTAACCTATATGCATATTGGCCGCCCGCTATCAAATTTTGGCGCCGTTGCCGGGGAGTTCACTTTAAGTGCAATGAGTGCTACAATTTTGGTTGCTGTAAATATGTGAATAGTGTAAATATTTGATTTTTGATTTGCTACTTAGCACTAATTGTACCTACTACTTTTCTCTTTAGTTAGTCTTAGTAGTCGTTGATTGTTAAGTGGTTCTTGCTTACTTGCATATTTTTGTTTTGCTTTTCATAATTGCATGGTTTTCATTGCCTCCTCAGTTAAATGACACAGTCGCTTCCAGACCCGAGCTTGGCCACTTTTGATCTGGAAATCGAAAGAACTTTAACTCATATAAGGCAAGCTTGGTGCCGGCTGGCTTTTGTGGATAGTGAATTGGAACCCCTTGAGGAACCCTCCTGTTCACTATCACCACCCATCTGTGACTATCATTCTCCAATCAATGAGGAGACTCTATATTCATCTATGGGAAGTATTGAACTCTCTTTGAGTGACTCAGGTGACACCGTCATGGCAGACCCACCTCGAAGAATCACCTTGAAGGAGGCCGGAGCTCCTGATCTTGATTTGCAACCGCTTCAAATTCTGTATCCGGCTTTAGACCCAAATTTTGAGCTCAAGTCTGGCACGATAAACTTGCTTTCCAAATACAATGGACTGCCTGGGAAAGATCCTCTAAAGTATCTAAAGGATTTCCAAGTTGCATGTGCAACTGCGAGAAGACATGGGGCGGATGAAGCCGCAGTGTTAGTCTTCGCTTTCCCTTTCTCTTTGGAAGGAAAGGCGAATGAGTGGTTTTATACTCAACTGGGTGAAGTTAGATCGAATTGGGACTTGTTGTATAAAGAATTTTTGGAAAAGTTCTACCCTCGTCAGAAAATAGACAAGTTACGGAGAGAGATCTCTTGCATTGTGCAACGAGATGGGGAGACTTTGTATGAATACTGGGAGAGATTTAAGAAGTTACTGGAGGCTTGCCCTCACCACAGGATTGATGAGTTGGTTCTTATCAGTTATTTCTGTCAAGGAATGCATCACCAAGACAAGCTCCTCCTAGATGCCGCGAGTGGAGGATCATTGACAAAAAACAAGACCGCTGCAGAAGCATGGGAAGTTATATCAGACTTGGCAGACTCAACTCAGCACTCAAGGGCAAGGAGTCCACAACCGAAAGCTTTGAGTGAAATTTCTCCCTTCGGAGATGCTATTCTGACCAAGACCCTTGGTGAAATGATAATCTTGTTGCGACAAATCACCCAAGGGCAACAAATTCTCCAAGCTTTGATAAATGCTCCACCTCAACCTCCAAGGATCGAAGGACCATCAAGGATATGTGGTGTTTGTGCTTGTAACACTCATTACACCGATGAGTGCCCTCAACTCCAAGAGGACACTACATTGGCGGTAGCCAACCCTTATCCGCAAAGACCAAATTACAATCAAGGATCCTACCAACATGGAGGCAATCAAAACCAAGAGTGGAAGGATAATTCAAACCAAAGGTGGAACCAAGCTCTTCAAGCTCGTCCCAACCAAAACGCTTAAATCTACTACCCTCAATATCCCCAAGGTCAACCACAATACCAACAACCCCACAATCTCAACCTCAAGCGAAATATCAACATCCCCATAGTAGGCCTAGCCCTCCTCAAGTTAACCAAGCCCTTCCCTCCAATCAACCTCACATGAATGACACAATTCACACCTTCATGCAAGAGCAACGAGAGTTCCATAAGAAACAAGAGGCATATATGGCTACAATAGCCGACGCCCTCTCCCGTTTAACTCCCCTCCTCAAACCGCACAAAACACCCAACAGGCTTCAACCTCAAGTAGTTTACCCTCCCAACCTCAACCCAACCCTAAGGGTAGAATTAATTCCATTACCCTTAGCAGCGGCACTAAACTTGATAAGAATGTTGCTATGCCTACAAATTTGAGTGAAGAGACAAACAATGAAGAGGTAGGAGATGAAGTGGAGGTGATGATGGATGAAGATGAAGGTGTTGACAAAAGTGAGGAAGAACCACCCAAGGTCAAGGAGCCGAAGAGAAAGACCTTGCTTGAAGATCCTTTGCCCATTCCATTCCCAACTTTAGCCAAGAAGGCCAAGAAACAAGAAGAGCTTGACCCCAATATGGTAGAGGTTTTTAAGAAGGTTGAAGTCACCGTCCCCCTCTTCCAAGCCATTCAACAAGTGTCCAAATATGCCAAGTTCCTTAAAGATGCTTGCACTCACAAAGACAAGCTTGGCAACCTCAATACAAAGCCAGTAGATGATTCTATCTCTTCTTTACTTCCTGAAAAATGCAATGATCCCGGCCCATGTTTGGTCACTTGCTTGATTGGTGGGATGAAATTCATGGACTGTATGTGTGATCTGGGGGCGTGCGTAAGCATTATGCCACTCCCCATTTATGAAAGATTGAATTTGTCACCCCTAAAGAGGTCCAGGGCGAGGTTTATGCTAGCCGATAAAAGTATTGTGTCAGTTGTGGGATTGCAGAGAATGTGCTAGTTAATATTCAAGGATTGCTCTTTCCAATTGATTTTCACATTTTGGAGACCCCTCCCATTGACTCTAACAAGCCATCGTCCATACTCCTTGGAAGGCCATTCTTAATGACGGCCCGTTTCAAGCTAGATGCACATTCAGGAGTCTATTCTTTCGAGTCGGATGGCAAGTTGGTCAAGTTCACTTTGGAGGAGTCCAACAAGCCCGTTCTTGAAGCTTATTCTATTTTTGGGTGCGACATCATTGAAGATCAAGTGATTGAGGATGGGAAGGAGCAAGAAAAAGAGGATGTTGCCAAGAAGTCAAATTCAAAGGATCAAACTCAACCTAAAAATGCCAAGGAGTTGGAGATTTTCCTCCTTGGTGAAGTCTCCAAGTGACAAATGAAGCCATGGTCCAACTTAGGACTCTAAACCAAAGTGCTCGGTGGGAGACACCCCACCATGGTAACTTTGTTCCAACTTTATCTCTTATCTATAGCCTTTTGAATAATTTGCTTTCTTGTGATATAATGAGTAACTTAGGTTTAGTTTGATGATTTTGAGTTGAATAAGTTAAATTACTTGTGGACCATGAAATTGTGCTTGTTTGAATGATTTGGGGTTGGTATGTTGATATGCTAAGGGTAGGAACCTTAGTTTTGAAGAGAAAGGAATTTTTTGAAACATGGCATCTGTGCATACGCACAAAACTGTGTTTTTCGCCACCTGTGCGGCCGCACGCACCTGTGCGTCCGTACACGACATAATATGCCCTCTGGTCGCAGTGCCAGCATAGCTAATGTGTGTGCGCTGCCCTGTTTTCTCTTATCTGTGCGTGCGCACAGCTGCATGCGTACGCACACGTCCCCTCTCATACTTCATTTGTGCGGCCGTACAGACGTGTGCGCCCCACACACACATTGATAGCCCCTCTGGTGGGAGCAAAGGAACAGCTTGTGCGTGTGCTCAACCTCCCCCATTTTTGGCCCCTGTGCATGCACACGGACCTGTGTGCGCATGCACACATGATTTTGTCCTCAAGTTAAAAAAAAAACTGTCTGTACGGTCGCACGTCTTTGTGCGTCCGCACGTCTTTACGCAACCTCTCTGGTCGCAGTGATCGCACGCGGTATGCGTTCGCACCCATTCTAAGTTTTCATATCTGTGCATCCGCACAGGCCCCTGTGCGCCCGCACACATCACGTTCTGGGCGTTAACAGGGCAACCTGCCTTGTTGAGAGGCAGCTCCTCTCTTCTCTTCTTTCCTCCATAGCTGCTCTCTCTCTCTCTTCTGTGCCCAGCTCCGTCGGTCCCTGCCGCCGGCCACCGCCCCCGTCAGATCACCGCCAGTGACCCTTCTCTCTCTTTCTTTTACTCTTCTTCTTTTTTCTTTCTTTTTTTCCCTTCTCTTTTCTCTATCCATCACCGGTGAGTTCTCTCTTCCGGTGCTTCTTTTTTTGGTGAACCCAAATGTCGTGATTTTGCAGTGGCTATAAGGAGTGCCATTGTTCCTCCCTCGTTCTTGTCCCTTTCACCTTATTATATCTCTGGTTCTTGCTTTTCCTTTATTTTTATGTTAATATTTTTATACTTGCTTTTATTTCTTTTATGTTGCTTAGATTTCATTAGTTTCTTTCTTTATTGTTTCTTTGTATTGCAAAGTGTTGTTGCTTGATTTTTGGGTTGGTTATGATCTAATTTGAGCTTAATTGTGATGAACTTGCACATTGCATACCACATGCTTGATAAAATACCTCAATAAACATTTTTTTTATTCATATGACTTGGCCATCATATGTGTTCAATTTATCTCTTGTTACGCATATTGTATGAACGGTGCAACTTCTATTATGACTTTTGATGGTAGAAAATTGAAATCACCAATGCATTCCCTTGTTTGTTGATATGAAATTTTGGTTGCAAATGCATTGTGTTGATGTAATCTAAGTTTCATTATTCATCTTGGAATTTAAATTGCGTAGCTACTCTACGAAAACTTTTGATGATGTCTTGATCAAACATCTTTTGGGCCTTCCAATTAAGAACATTGCATGTATGATTACTACTTTTTGAAGATGAACAATTGACAATTCCCTTTTGGTGCTTGCTTGTAGTTGCTTGCATTTCTCTGTTTTATATTTGCAACTTGAGCACTAAATCGTGAAGCTTTGAGCTGTGGATTGCCTTAAGGGTGTGGTTGCCATGATATTCGGCCGGTGTGTGTGTTAAAACCGCGCGCAACTTTGGAATATACACACCGTGTTTCCTGTAAATCACACTGTTTCTATAAACTCTTTTAACATTGTTAGTGATTCCTCATTGATTTTACTTAATTGTTGCCCTATGATCTCGAAGCTCTTTTCTTTGTATTTTCAAGATGAGGAAGAAAGGTAAGACACTGGTTACTGTGTCGGTTGAGCAAACTACTGCTCGTCCTCCTGATATTTGGTGGGATCACCAAGGTCATAGACCAGATACCTTGGTTAACTGAAGGGCCGACTGTCAATACAAGGCTATTAAGAAGCGTACAATCCATTGGGAGCGGCCGTTGAAGGTTCCAAGCTAATACAAGGTGACTAGTCACCAAAGGATCACCTCGCTTCATTGGGAGTTTCTCGAGCGAGAACCCATTGAAGTCAATGAGACTATGGTGCGGGAATTTTATGTGAACTACCAAGCTTGGGAAGCAAAGTCAGTCTTCCTCCGGGAAAAGATGTTAGATACATCCAATCAAGCTCTAGAAGCTGTTCTGGATATCCCCCACATTCCACTTGAGAAAGATGAATATTCCAAGATAAAGGTGGATGTCCTCAACGGAAGAGTATATCTGACTCCCATTCTTGAGAGAATAGGCCGTCCTGGTGCATCTTGGGAGTATAGTGATGAGCGGATAATTTATACGCCTTTTGGCATTGTTTTTAGTATGTTTTTAGTATATTTTAGTTAGTTTTTATTACATTTTTATTATTTTTTATTTAAAATTCACTTTTCTGGACTTTACTATGAGTTTGTGTGTTTTTCTGTGATTTCAAGTATTTTCTGGCTGAAATTGAGGGATCTGAGCAAAAATCTGATTCAGAGGCTGAAAAAGGACTGTAGATGCTGTTGGATTCTGACCTCCCTGCACTCGGAGTGGATTTTTAGGAGCTACAGATACCCAATTGGCGCGCTCTCAATGGCGTTGGAAAGTAGACATCCTGAGCTTTCCAGCAATATATAATAGTCCATACTTTACCCAAGATTTGATGGCCCAAACCGGCGTTCCAATTCAGCATAGAAATTCTGGCGTCAAAACGCCAGAACTGGCATAAAAGCTGGAGTCAAACGCCCAAACTGGCACAAAAGCTGGCGTTTAACTCCAAGAAAGGTCTCTACACATGGAAGCTTCAATGCTCAGCCCAAGCACACACCAAGTGGGCCCGGAAGAAGATTTCTGCATTAATTACCTATTTCTGTAACCCTAGGCTACTAGTTTTCTATAAATAGGACCTTTTGCTATGATACTTTAATCTTGGTTCTTCTGGTTCCCTCTCTGGGGCCGAAGCCAATGATCACCATTATCGCTTTTGTATTTTCAACGGTGGAGTTTCTACACACCATAGATTAAGGTATGGAGCTCTGCTGTTCTTCGTGAATTAATGCAAAGTACTACTGTTTTTCTATTCAATTCACGCCTACTTTTTCTCTAAGATATTCATTCGTTCTTCAACTTGATGAATGTGATGATCCGTGACACTCATCATCATTCTCACCTATGAAGATGTGCCTGACAAACCACCTCTGTTCTGCTAGCAGTGGCCTGAATGCGTATCTCTTGGGTTTCTAATCTAAGATTGGAACCTTCGTGGTATAGGCTAGAATTATTGGCAGCCATTCCTGAGATCCAGAATGTCTAAACCTTGTATGTGGTATTCTGAGTAGGATCTGGGAAGGGATGACTATGACAAGCTTCAAACTCGCAAGTGTTGGGCGTGTGACAGACGCAAAAGGGTCAATGGATCCTATTCCAACATGATTGAGAACCGACAGATGATTAGCCGTGCGGTGACAGCGTGCATAGAACATTTTCACTGAGAGGACGGGAAGTAGCCATTGACAACGGTGATGCCCAACATAAAGCTTGCCATGGAAGGGAGTATGAATGATTGGAAGAAGGCAATGGGAAAGCATAGGATCAGGAGGAACAAAGCATCTTCATACGCTTATCTGAAATTCTCACCAATGAATTACATAAGTATCTCTATCTTTATTTTATGTTTTATTCATATTTTAATTATCAATCCTCCATAACCATTTGAATCCGCCTGACTGAGATTTACAAGATAACCATAGCTTGCTTCAAGCCGACAGTCTCCGTGGGATCGACCCTTACTCGCGTAAGGTTTATTACTTGGACAACCCAGTGCACTTGCTGGTTAGTTGTGCGGAGTTGTGATAAAGAGTTGAGATTACAATTGTACGTACCAAGTTGTTGGCTCCATTGATGATCATAATTTTGTGCACCATATAGCAAGGGGAGGAATTCTGTTCTCACTAGTATTGCATACTCTGATTTGAATGCTGAAGCGCGTATATGGCATCAGATTGTGGCGGACCATATCATCCCGAGCACCCACACTACCCTTGTGAGATTTAGAACTGCTTTCCTACTTTGGGCTATTATGCAAGGGAAGAATATATCCATCTTGCCTTTATTGCGCAAATCGATTTGGAAATTGGTTGAGAAGAAGAATATCAACATTCCATTTCCGTCGTTGGTGATGCGCTTAGCAAACGTAGCGGGGGTAGAGAGGCGACCAACGGACATTATGTTCCAGACTCCCAGAGGCAACAAGTTCATTCTGAGGGGAGATTTGGAAAGATCGACGAACATTACACCCTCCAAGAGGAAGACACCAACAGCACTACCATCAACTCTACCAACTTCATCACTGCATTACCCTTTCTCCACTCTCTTCCGGATCTATTGCGGGACATCTTGCATGATATCCACCACATGGAGCATTTAGAGCACAAACGTTTTGAGTGGATAGCGGCAAAGTTAGAAGGAAGAGACCCCGGCCTGATTTCGTGAGCTTCATCCGAGCTAGCTGGGGAGGAGCATGAGGCAGTTGACCATCCTACTCTTGAGTCCACCAGCTAAAGGTGGCCCCTCTTCATCCTCCTGGATCGTGAACATGCACGGAGGAATGTGCACAAATTAAGTGTGGGGGAGGATCGATGACTACAAGGGGGTAAAAAAAATTTCTCTCTTAAATACACTTTGCAATGTTTCTTGTAGTACTTTTTCTTCATTTTGAGTAGCTTTATTTCTATTGCATCTTGTTTGGTTTGCTGTAAATATTTCTTTATCGTTTATGGATATTTAGTAGTTAACACTTGCATTTTACATGATAGAACGAATAAGTTGGTGAAATACCAAGGAATTTCCATGAAATCTTTTCTAGGGACATACCATTGATTGAATTGAAGAAAAGTTGTGTTTATCAACTTGTTTGGAGTATTTTGTTTGTAGAACATGGAAACGAGCTAGAACAACATACCTTGTGAGATTTGAGCTTTAATAGATGGTTGCACTTTTCAGCCATAATATTGTTCTTGTGTGTGATAATACTCCTTTTTGATTGCGATCATTGATTTGCATGATTCTTTATGTCCTGTATTTGTGTTTGGATGCATTTAGCATGATTGAGACCATTTTTGATGATAAACTCACTAACCTATATGGCCAACCCTTGCATTTACCTTTGTAAACCCCTTTGAGCCTATGAATCCCCTTTTGTTCTAATGATAGCATATTACTCCCCTTAAGCGGAAAACCATTGATGTCCCTAAATTACTCTTTGATTAGCTTGGGTGGATTAGCGTGTAAATTCTAAGTGTGGGGGGGGGGAATTTGGGAAGCATTGGTGATAAAGGCATGAACTCTTTGTGAAAATATATTTGGACAATTAGGTAATACTCATGCATTTCACTAATTAAAACATATGCATTCATAGATCAATTAAAAAAAACTTGTACATAACAAAGTATGAATAAAAAAGAGTGAATAAAGGATGCATATGCCATGTTGGAAAAAAAATGCATGAGTGAAGTGAGACATAGAAAAAAATTAAAATGGGTAGAAATGTTGTATTGTTATGTGTACATAGGTGATGTAGGATTAGGTGGACACTCAAGCTAATCAAAGAACTAATTCTTTAAGTCCACTTAACCATATTTCATTCTACCTAACCCTAGCCCCATTACATCCCTGTAAAGACCTCATGATACTTGTTATTCATGCATTAAATACTAGTTGATTGTTAGATGACTTACAAATCTTTGAAAAGCATGATAAAAAGGGGAATTGAGTTGTTAAACCCTAAACACTGAGCGAATTGAATGAATACACATCCGGTGAGGGGTTCGATCGCTCAATTCTATGTTCTTACGCCTCATATTGCATCCTCTTGCAAGTTGTTTAATTGGATAGTTTTGATAACGTCAATTCAATTTTTTGGACATTGATCCTAATGCATGAACTCTTTGCATTAGCCCCATAGTTTCTTATGATGGATTGGAATTTCATGGTTTGCTTCTACCAACTTTCATCATAGTACATATTGGTGATTAGTCTTAGGATAGTTGCATGCATTTAAGTAGTATATAGTATAAGTCATTTTCCCTTTCATATGTCTCCTTTTAGTGTGTTAGCATGAGGACATGCTAGTGTTTAAATGTGAGAGAATTGATGAATCCATATTTGATGATGATTTTTGGCTAGAATTGGATGGATTTTCATCATATAAACTTGCACCTATTCCATTGAATAGCGTGCTTTTGAACTTTCCTCCCAAATTGCACTTGATTATGAAAATATGCTCTTTTGTGCTTAATTTAATCTATTTTATTTCCTTTGCCTTCCATTCGATGCCTTGACGTTGTTTGTGAGTGATTCCAGGTGTATAAGGTAGGAATGGGTTGGAGAAAATGGAAGAAGAGCATGCAAAGTAGAGGAAACATAAAGAATCAAAGGAGATGAGCTCAGAGACATGTGCGTGTGCACGGCTGCCTGTGCGTACCCACAGCTGCCCAGTCAGAGCGCGTGGATTGCTTCGAGCGTGTTGCGGGTCCATTCAAGCATCGCCTAGTGTGCGTGCGCACGGCTACTTGTGCGTACGCACGGAACTGGATTTCTTGCAAGGTGTACGGACGCACGCATCTGTACGTCCGCACAGGTGTCCGCACATGACTTCATTAAAATAGCACATGACTCGTGATTTAGGGGCTTTGGAGGCCCATTTCTGAAGTCTTCTAGCTCATATTGGAGGGGAAATGAGGAACATAACATAGCATATCATTAGTATAGTTTTAGGACTAGTAGTAGGAAGCTTTAGTTAGTTTTTCTCTAAGTTTTTCATCATCTCTATTAGGGTTTATATGAGGGTTTTACATTCAAGTGCCATTTCTATTTTTTAATCTTGGATTTTGCTAGTTTCCATTGTAAGTATTCTCTTGTTATTACTCTTTATAGTTATATTGTCATTACTCTCTCTCCTAATTCAAGTTATAGCTCAATTTTACTTCTCTCTTGCAATTTTAATTCCTTATTGATGAATTTGATGTTTGATGTTTGTTTCATGCTTTCTTGTGTTATTCCTGTTGATTGAGATCAATTGTTGCTTTTAGTTTCAAGCTTTTTCTCATTTTCTCTATGTTTAAGATTTTTGCCCACCAAGTGTTTGACAAAATGTCAAACATGGTTTTAGGCTAATTTTTTGGTTCTTGGCTTGGATAAAGTGAGAAATTGGGTTTCTAGAGTTGGAATGTCCAACATTTAGTTTCAATTCCTGGATTGTTAATTGTTCTTGTTCCCACTAACACTAATTTGTTGCTAAAGTAATTAGCAAGCAATTTAGGATTTGTGGGTTAAGAACACTTATACTCATTTAACTTACTTTCTGATGTGAGAGTTGATCAAGTGAGATTAATCCATCATAATTGTCATAGTTATGGTTCCAACAAGGAAAGGACCCTTAGCTCACTCCAAGCCAAGACTCTTTTTGATGCTTTTAATCTTTCATATACTTCTATGTTGATCTCTTTTATACTTTACTTGTTTATATTACATAGTCAGTTCTTTAATTTCTTCATTAGTTCAATCATTACAATTTTGCATGTTCTTTTATTGCTTTATATGTTCATTTATTCATTGACAATCCCTTGATCACTACAACCGGATTTGCACACTCATTGTTCTAAAAGTACTCCTTGGGAGACCACTCGGGAGTCAAATACTCTCGATTTTGAATTAAGTTTTGAATTGTGACAAATCTTGTGAGTTCCTAATTTGATCGGCGGCCGACTTGTTGGGTTAGGACTATACTTACAATGCTAATTCCATTTTTTTTGGATAATCGAGTTCCTAACCTATATGCATATTGGCCGCCCGCTATCAATATGATTCCAGCCTCTCAAAATTTTGTAACCTCCTTTTGGACTACCTCTTTCATAGTTGGATTCAGCCACCTTTGTAGTTGCACAACCAATTTAGCATCATCTTTGAGTAGAATCTTGTTTATACACTTGGTTGGACTGATCCCCTTAAGGTCACTTATGGTCCATTTGAGAGCTGTTTTGTGGCCCTTGAGTACTTGAATCAGTGCTTCTTCTTCCTGCTACTTCAGGAAAGAGTTAAAAATTACTGGATAAGTGTTACCCTCTCCTAGGAAAACATACTTCAAGGACGGTGGTAAAGGCTTTAGCTCGAGTTTAGGAGGCCCATCTTTCACACTAGGCATGCTCAGCATTTCCTTCTGTGGTTTTGGCTCATCCAATTCGGGCAGAGTATCTTCAAGAATAGTATCCAATTCCTCTTCAAGTCTATTAGCCTCAAACACTTCTTCAAACAGGGGCTCTGGTGCGCACGAATCCCCACACTTCGTACACTGAACCAGCAATTGTATTGGGTTGTCCAAGTAAAACCTGAGTGAGTCAGAGTCGATCCCATGAGGATTGTGATTTGAAGCAAGCTATAGTTATCTTGCAGATCTTAGTCAGGCGGGTAGAAGAGTTGTTGGATTTGTTTAAATGCATAAAAGGAATAAAGAGATCTTAATTGGGTTGATATGTTTATAATGATAAGAAGATGGTTAAGGCTTGGAGATGCTTTGTTCTTCTGGATTAATTCTGGTCTTACAGTCTTCTTCAACTGTGAATGATTTTTTTATGTGTGGATCCATTCTGATTGAGGGTGAACCTCTTGCAGTCCATTCTCCTTAATGATCCTACTCAAAACCCCACAGACAAGGTCGGATCTTCCGGATCAGAGGATGCTGCGCCTTTGGGTTCTAGCCTCTACCACAAAGACTCTAGTCCCCAACGAAGTCGTGGATTAGCTGTCTAAGAGATGTATAATCAAGCTGGTGGTTCATCATTATCCGATGAAAGACTTACTCTGAACCCATGTAGAATGTGATAACCTTATGCCAGTTCAACGCATTTATATTGATGAAGAACAAAGATACATCTTAGAATAGAAAATCAAACACAGATCGAAATAGAATAGTAATACTTTTTTCAATCCATAAAACTCAGCAGGGCTCCTCCCGTCAACCTAAGAGGTTTAGAAACTCATACTGATAGAAAATACAATGATAAATGTGAAAAGTGTGTGTCCTCCTTTGATGAGAGGTGTAAAAATTTTTAAATACTAAACTAATGACTAAGGATTACATTAAGAAGGGTAAAACAGTGTTTTTGTGCTAAAATATACTTCTGGGGCCCACTTGGTGAGTGTTTGGGCTAAGCTTGATTGAGATCCACGTGCTAGGAGGACTCTAGGGCATTGGACGCTGGCTAGGGGATCCTTTATGGATGTTGGATGCTGGTCTCTTCTCCTTTGAGGGCTAGACGCCAGAATAGGGCAGGAGGCTGGCATTGGACGCCAGTTTTGGGCCTTCAATTCTAAAGCAAAGTATGGACTATTATATATTTCTTGAAATCTCTTGAAGTGTGCTTTCCATAGCCATTGTGAATGCTCTATTTGGACTTTTGTAACTCCAGAAAAACTCTTTCGAGTGAAAAGAGGTCAGATCCGGACAACATTTGCAGTGCTTTCTCTGCCTCTTTATCAGACTTTTGCTCCAGCTCCTCAATTTCAGCCAAAAAATACCTGAAATTGCATAAAAACACACAAACTCAAAGTAGAATCCAAAAATGTGAATTTTACCCTAAAACCTATAAAAACTTAATAAAGCTTAAATAAAACATGCTAAAAACTATATGAAAATGATGCCAAAAAGCGTATAAAATATCCGCTCATCAGAACACCAAACTTGAACTGTATCTTGTCCCCAAGCAACGAAAAACACAGTAGAATAAAAAGAAGGGTAAGATACAATAAGTCTCAGAGTTTCCAACGAAACTCAGTTTCGATCAGATGAGCGGAACTTAGTAGCTTTTTGCTTCTGAATATTTTTGTCATCTCACTATCCATTGAAACTCAGAAGTGTTGGTCTCTTTAGGAACTTAGAATCCAGATGATATTATTGACTCTCCTAATTTAGTTCTTTTTTATCCTTGAACACAGTTTTTAGAGTCTTGTCCGTGACCCTAAGCACTTTGTTTTCCAGTATTACCACTGGATACATAAATGTCACAGACACTTTAACTGGGTGAACCCTTTTGGATTATGATTCAGCTTTGGTAGAATCCCCAGATAGAGGTGTCTAGAGTTCTTAAGCACACTCTTAGGATCTTTGGATTCTTGCTCTCGCCTTTTGGTTTAAAGAGCTACTGGATTTTTGCTCTTGCCTTTTGGTTTAAAGAGATATTGGCTTTTTCTATTTTTTATTTATTTATTATATTTTTTTTGCATGCGTATATATTTTTTTTATTTTATTACATCTTGCTTTTTGCTGCTTTTTCTTGCTTTAAGAATCAATTTTTGGATTTTCCAGATTACCAGTGATACTTTTCCTTTTTCATCATTCTTTCAAGAGCCAACATTCTTAATTTCAACTTCAAATATGCACTGTTTATTCATACATTCAGAAAACAAAAGCAATGCCACTACATCAAAATAATTGAACTATTCTTATTGTATAACTTGAAATTTATGTATCTTTCAATTCTTTTCAAATAAAATTTTCTTTTAAGTAAGGTGAGAGATATATGGAACACTTTATCACTTTAAGACATAGATAGAAATGATCATGCAATAAGAATAAGAGAACAGACAGAAAACATAACAGAAAATAGAAAAAATGACATAAGGAGAGGGGATAAGAGAACGAATCCACCTTAGTGGTCGCAGCTAGTGCTCCTCGTTGAGGATCCAATGTAGTGCTTGATCTCTTCAATGTCACTCCTTTGTCTTTGTTGTTCTTCCCTCATAGCCCTCTGATCTTCTCTAATTTCATTGAGGATGGCTGAATGCTCTTGATGCTCCATCCTCAACTGATTCATGATAGAGCTTAATTCTCCCACAGAGGTATGCCATTGATCCCTGATAAACCACTATTTTATGGTTTATCAAGTCTTTGCACACTTATACATACAAATTGCATGATTTTATAATTCCTTCCTAGTTTTGTTCTATAATTGAAAACTTGCTTCCTGAGCCTTTAAATTGTGTTTTTTTATTCCCCTTTATACCATTCGATGCCGTGATCTGTGTGTTAAGTATTTTCAGGCTTTATAGGGCAGGAATGGCTTAGAGGTTGGAGAAGAAGCTTGCAAAAATGGAAGAAGCACAAGAAATAAAGGAGACAACCAGCGAGAAGTGACACGCACGCATGGCTCACGCATTCGCGTGAATCGGAGTTCGCACGACGACTTGTTTGATTGCATGTTTGTTTGTTTTTGTGCATTTAGCTACTACTTGGTTTAAGTAACATTTTCTTTTTCTATGAAACTTTATAGTATTTCACTAATTTAAATTGAAAATTTGTGTTAAACTTGTTTGAAGATTGTAATTTGGAACATAGGCTATAGCTAAGAACACACAACCTGTGAGATTTGAGCTTAATTACATGGTTACACTATTTAACCATAATATTTTATTCTTGTGTGTTCTCTTCTCTATGATTGCAATCTATATTTTGTTCCATTCTATATGTCCATTCTTTAATGTATTTACATGCTTGCATATGATTGAGGCCATTATTTGTTATTAGCTCACTTATCCCAAATAGCCTACCCTTTCAATCACCTCTGTTTGCCAATTTGAGCCTTTTAATCCCCGTTTGTTCTATATTTTACCACATCACTAGTCTTAAGCGGAAAAATAATTAATTACCCCAATTGAATCTTTGGTTAGCTTAAGATAGAGATTGTGTCTCAATTAAGTGTGAGGAACTGCGGGAACTTGGGTTGATGAAAGTGTACAGTGTTTCATTGACAAAATATTGGGAATTTGGGTACCTACTCATGTGAGACCAGAAAAATTAAAAATCCATGTGCATTGATATGTTATGTTTACTTTTATATTTTTAATAAAAAAATAAACCAAAAATATTCAGATAAATAAATAAATAAATAAGGGGACAAAATTACCCCAATGTTAAGTTTAATAAAAGATCAATGCACATGTGAAAAAATTAAAGTAAAGTTGATGCATGAATATGTGATACAAAAGGGGGAATTATGGGTAGCTAGGCATGATTTTAGAGTTACATAGAGTATGTGTATGTGTTAGGTGAGAGCTTAGGTTAAACAAATATTCATATTATAGCTCACTTGGCCATACATGTATCCTCACCCTTACCTTAGCCCCATTACAACCTTGAAAAGACCTCATGATGTTTGCATTGGTATACTACATTTTTGTTGATTGGTTAGATGAAGAACAAAGTTTAGAAAGCATGAGTAGAGAAGAGTAGAGTGAATTAACCCTAGACACTTGAGCGATTAGAGTGCATATACACTACCAGTGAGGGTTCAATGCTTGATTCTATGTTCCCTGCTTTCATGAGCTATCTTCTTACAAGGTTACTTATCTTTTATTGTATGATTTAAATTAGTGGAATCTGGTTTATTTTTGTCTTGAAGAGCTTATTTACTTTTGACCAAGTAGACAGAATCATCATGGCATATAGTTGTATTCATAGGTTATATCTCATGAGTCTTACTTTCCCCCATTCATTCTTTTTATCTCCTTGAGGTTAGCATGAGGACATGCTAATGTTTAAGTGTGGGGAGATTGATAAACCACTATTTTATGGTTTATCTTGTGCTCAATTGAGTGGATTTTATCAATTCTTTGCACACTTATTCATACTATTTGCATGATTTTACAATTCCTTCCCAATTTTGTGCTATAATTGAAAACTTGCTTCCAACCTTTAAATTGTGTATTTTAATTCCCCTTTATACCATTCGATGCTGTGATCTGTATGTTAAGTGCTTTCAGGCTTTATAGGGCAGGAATGGTTTAGAGAATGGAGAGGAAGCTTGCAAAAATGGAAGGAGCACAAGAAATAAAGGAGACAACCAGCGAAAAGTGATGCGTACGCATGGCTCATGCGTGCGCGTGAATTGGAGTTCACACAGCGACGCGTGCACATGCCTGACGCGTACGCGTGACACGCGAAGTTGACCAGCGACGCGTATGCATGGCTGACACGTACGCGTGACATGCGCTACCTGCAGAAATCGTAGAAAATGCTGGGGGCAATTTTGGGCCAAGTTTAGACCTAGTTTCCGGCCCAGAAACACAGACTAGAGCCAGGGGACAAGCAGAGACTCAACACAACTTTCATTCACATAATTTTAGGTTTTAGATGTAGTTTTCCAGAGAGAGAGGCTCTCTCCTCTCTCTAGGTTTTAGGATTTCTCTTAGTTTTAGGTTTATTTCTTCTCAATTCCAGGTTCAATGTTCCTTTAATTTAGTTTCTCTTCTACTTTTATGTATTCTAGCATTCTAGTTTATTAATTTTCCCAATTTGGTTTATGAACTCCATGTTAGATTTGATTTCTTTATTTAATGCAATTTGAGGTATTTCATATTTATGATTTTAATTTAGCTTTTGAGATTCTTAGCTTTGGTTGAGTAATTGGAGACGCTTGAGTTATCAAACTCCTTTGTTGAATGATAATTGAAATTTGCTGGTTGATTTGGATCCCTCTAAAGCTAGTCTTTCCTTAGGAGATGACTAGGACTTGAGGAATCAAATTGATTAGTCCACTTGACTTTCCTTTATTTGGTAAGGGTTAACAAAGGTGGAGCAACGAACAATTCTCATCACCATTGATAAGGATAACTAGGATAGGACGTCCAGTTCTCATACCTTGCCAAGAGTTTTCTTAATTGTTAATTTACTTTCTTGCAATTTACTTAATCCTTATTCAGAAAACCCAAAAAGATACATTTCCATAACCAATAAAAAATCATACCTCCCTGCAATTTCTTGAGAGACGACCTGAGGTTTAAATATTTCGGTTATTTTTTTCATTCGGTTTGCTTTAGTGACAAACAAGTTTTTGTACGAAAGGATTATTGTTGGTTTAGAAACTATACTTACAACGGGATTACTTTTGTGAAATTCTTTACTAGCAAAAATCCGTTCGTCAATAGCCTTGACGGCGTTCATCATGAACTCATCTTGATCAACCTTCAGTGTTACTTCCCCTTTTGGACATCAATGATAGTTCTTCATGTGGCTAGAAAAGGTCTTCCTAGAATGATAGATGCATTCTTGTTCTCCTCCATATCCAGTATCACGAAATCTGCAGGAACGACAAAGGGTCTCACCCTCACAATCATGTCTTCAACCACTCAACATAGAAACTTGACTAAGTGGTTAGCAAGTTGGAGGCAAATACGGGTAGGCTTGATTTCTTGAATCTGGAGTTTCTTCATCAATGATAATGGCATTATGTTGATGCTTGATAAACCACTATTTCATGGTTTATCTTGTGCTCAATTGAGTGGTTTTGATCAACTATTTACCCACTTATTCATACTATTCGCATGGTTTTACATTTGCCTTCCTAATTATGTGCTTTGATTGAAAACATGCTTCTTTGGCCTTTATATTGCTAATATTAATCCTCTCTTATCACCATTAGATGCACTGATATGCGTGTCAAGTGATTTCAGAGATTACAGGACAGGAATGGCTCAGAGGATAGAAAGGAAGCATGCAAAAGTGGAAGGAATACAAGAAGTTGGAGAAACTGCTAAGTTGTCCAACCTGACCTCTTCACACTCAAACGGCTATAACTTTAGCTACAGAGATCCAAATGATGCGATTCCAGTTGCGTTGGAAAGCTAACATCCAGGGCTTCAATTTGATATATAATTTGCTATAGCTTCCCCGAAGTTAGACGACGCGAACGCGTGAATGATGCGCCCGCATTGCATCTGCAAACTTCAATCCGCGCGGACGCGTGGACGACGCCTCCGCGTCACTTGCCCGCGACCTGAACGTAACAGAAATCACAGGGAGCGATTTCTGGGCTGCTTTTGACCCAGTTTTCAGCCTAGAACACACAGATTAGAGGCTATAAAGTGGGAGAATGCATCCATTCATAATGAAGCTTTCGTATTCACAATTTTAGGATTTAGATGTAGTTTTTAGAGAGAGAGGTTCTCTCCTCTCTCTTAGGATTAGGATTTTAGGATTTCTATTAGTTTATTTTAACTCATCTTCAATCACAGGTTCAATATTCTTTTTATTTTATATTTCTCTTTTACTTTCAGATGCTTTAATGCTTGTATTAGTTATGTTGCCTAATTGGCTTATGAACCATCCATGTTATGGATTCTTTTTATTTAATATAATTTGAGGTATTTCAGAATTATGATTGCTTTCTTTTATTTATATAAATAATTTAGATTTTTCCCTTTTGTCTTTGGTTGAGTCATTGGAGACACTTGAGTTATCAAACTCATTGTTGATTGAAAATTGGAATTCTTCAAGAATTAATTCGAGTTCCAATAACTCTAGCCTTTCAAAGACAAGGACCTGAGGAATCAAAAAATTAATTCTTCCACTTAACTTACCTTCATAGTTAGATGTTAACAAAGTGGGAGAAAAATCCAATTCTCATTACAATCGATAAAGATAACTAGGATAGGACTTCCAATTCCTCATACCTTGCTAAGAGTTTATTTTATAGTTATTTATTTATTTTATTCTTCTTATCATTCAACATACTGCTTCCTTACTTTCAAAACCCCCAATTTACAAGACTCATAACCAATAATAAGAACATACTTCCCTGCAATTCTTTGAGAAGACGACCCGAGGTTTAAATACTCGGTTATCAATTTTAAAGGGGTTTGTTACTTGTGACAACCAAAACGTTTGTAAGAAAGGTTGATTGCTTGGTTTAGTAACTATACTCGCAACGAGAATTTACTATAACTTCTAAACCATCAATCTTCAGTTCGTCAAAATGGCGCCGTTGCCGGGGAATTGCAAACGTGTGCCTTATTATTGGTTATTGTAAATATTTGCTTTTTGCTTGTTTATTTGCTTTTATTTTTGTTTTTATTTTTGCCTTTTCGTAAATTAAGAGGTTATTGGTTTTTACTTAGTTATTAAAAATTTTTCAAAAAAAAAAATTTTTGTTCTTGGTGTTCATCTTGATCTTCAAGTTTTTCTTCATGTTCATCTTGACCTTCAAGTTGTTCTTAGTTGTTTTCTTCGTTTTGATCTAAAAATTTTCAGTTTGGTGTCATTTTATTGTTTTTCTCTTTTCTCATTAAATTCAAAAATTCAAAATTTAAAACTCAAATTTCAAATTTCAAATAAATTTCAATTTTCAAAATTCAAATTAAAATAATTTTAAATTCAAATTTCAAAATTTCAAATTTCAATTTTCAAAATTCAAATTTAAAAATTTAAAATTAAAATCTCAAATTTCAAAATTTAAAATTTCAAAATTTAAATCTTAAAAATCATATCTTTTTCAAAATCTTATCTTATCTTATTTCAAAAATCAAATTTCAAAATTCATTATTTAAATTTCAAATTTCAAAATTTAATTTTTCAAATTTCCAAATTCAAATTTCAAAAAAATTTAAAATTCAAAATTTCAATTTTCAAAATTAAAATTTAAATTTCAATAACCTTTTAATCTAAATTTGTTTTTATTTTCGTTTTTAATTTTTATTTGCTACTATGAACTCTCACCCCTTTGGCTATGTGTCTAGTTACAATTATGTTGCAGGAAGAATAAATTACAATGAGAACAGGTATCAAGGTTGGAACAATCAAAGATGGGAGGAGCCACAAGGATTTGATAAACCCTCATGGCAACAACCACCTCCAATGGACTATCAACAACCACCACCATATGCCTATAAACCCTCTCCTCAACATGACTTTGGACCACCATACTCACAAGCCCCTTTCCACCATTCACCTCCATATGACCCTAACCCACATCCACCATACCAACCACCCTATGAACCAAATGAACCATACATAGATCCACCCCAACCTCCATTGGATAACAATACACTCATCTCTGATATCATTGGTCTCACCTCTACACTCCAAAATCTTATATCCCGCATGAACCAACCCTCTACCTCCAATATTCAACCCTCAAGCTCTAGTGCACTTCCTTTTCAACCACATAATGATCTTTTCATCCCATCACCACCCTCCATGGGAGAGCACCGGCATCCATCAATCCAAGAGCAAGATGATCCCAATTATGCTATTGATATGAAACAGGAAAGAAGGAATCATTTTCACGAATCCATACTTCATAAGGAGCTAGAGGAGGCCCTACGGGTAAAGGTAGGAGAGACCTTTGAAGATGAAAGAGTAGTTGAAAGGAGTTGTCATGGAAAGAAAATCATCGAGGATGAGTACGATTTTATACATAAACAACTGGACAAAGCAGCAATTATTAAAAAGGAAGAAGTGGTTACAGACTTAAGAGATGCTGTACCTTCGTTGGAAAGTCAGGTTATAGAACCTCCTTCCAAGGCAATTGAAATTAATGCTAAGGAGGGTGTACAACCTCCAAGGCATACCGTGGTTGAAGACTTGGAAGAGGTTGATCAAGAAATGGAGACTAAAGAAGCAGAAGCACAGCCTCCCATGCCCTTGGTGAGCAATGAAAAAAAGATTGAACTGGAAGAAAGCTACCAAGAGGAAGAGGTTAAAATTAAAGAAGCTTGCAAAGAGGTGGAAGTTGTCAAAGAAGAGCACAAGGGAGTGGAGCTGGAAATCACCTTGCCGAAGTTATTGGAGACCCCTCCCCCTAAGTTGCCATCATCCTTCACAACATTCAAGTGGGTAAAATTCATATCCCTTAGCTTTCTAATTCCACTTGAATATGGGCTACTGGAGACGGATGGTTAACTTAGAGCTCTTTGTGGAATAAAGAGTAAGAGGAAGATGGTCAGTGGTAAGAATTGTCCTGCAAGGTTCATTATGGTTGGAAGCTTTAAGTTTAAACGCAAAGGTTGGTGTAGAGCTCAATTGAATGGGTCTGGGAAGTTGTTTGGATGCTTCAGTGAGAATTCTAAGACTGAACCACCCAGATGGAATCATGATAATCAACTAGAAGACGGGTGCAAAGGCAAGGTCTGGGACCCCGGAATTCAATCTAGAAATCAACACTCTTAGGGCCTTGTCACTTGCTTTAACTTACTTGAAGGCTTTCTGTGCCTAGTTTGGGATCCCGGAGGCCATTGGAATTACAAAAATTGGTGGATATTCCTGGATGAGTTCAAGCACAAGCCACCATAACAAGGAGCTCATCAAATGTCCAACTTAAGGACTTTAACTAAAAGTGCTAGGTGGGAGACAACCCACCATGGTATGATCATTCCTTTTTCATTTTTTATTTAGTTTTATTTGTTTTCAAGTTTTATTTTATTTTTTTGTATTGAACCTGGAATTTTGCATAACATTCATATTAGCATTGCATTCTACATACTGCATTTAAAAAAAAAAAACACGCACGCGACACGGCAGCGTCGCTGACACGTCCGCGTTACATGTGCGTTGTGAAGAAGAGAAATCGAACAGGGAGTCACGCGGTAACGTGGCTGGAGGCGTGCCCTTGGCACAAATCACCCCATGCGATCGCATCACTAACGCGTCCGCGTCATGTGGGCACACTAGCCTCCCACGCGACCGCGTCACCCACGCGGCCGCGTGACCTGAAAATCGACGTAAAAGGGGTGCATGGCCGAAAGTTGTGCTGGAGTAGCGCTGAACTCGTGCTAGAAGCTGTAACAACCCCGGTTTTCGAGAACGCAAAATCTTTTCTGAAAGTACGGATTTCTCCGGAAGATCAGTAAAGGGAAAACCTTTGATATATCATCAAGTATCTCAATCCTCATTGTCATTATGTCATCTTTAAGTTAGAACCTTTTCTGAGACAAGCTCGATAACGCGGTCACGAAGAACCTAGTTTTTGAACCGTATCGGTTAGAAGTTTTGATTTGGTTTTTGTAAATAGTCTCAGTTTGACGAACCGGACTCGATTTATGAGAGAAGAGAGATAATAGGATGATATTATCATTATATTAGTATTAGAAGCTTCTTGAATAATATTATAAGGTTACCTGGTCAGTTTTAGTTAAAAACAGAAAATCGATTTAACCGGATTTACGGTTTACTGGTGCAGCTTAGCACCAACACTCTCTGATGAATTTAGCAATGCTAAGGCCTCATTATACATGTACTATTCTCATAATAAATATGTTACTAGTG
>NC_029791.2:73702183-73718701 GCF_000816755.2 Arachis ipaensis
CCACCTCCAAGCCAACCAATCACAACTCACCCTACACCCCCAAGACCTCCAAGGCTGTCTCATTTCATCATTTTGGCCGAAAATAACAAGAGAGAAAAGAGAGAAACTTTCATGAACACTTAATCTTCAAAGCTTGATTTCTTCTGAACTAAAACTCAAATCAAAACTCCGATTTCACCAAAATGACCCTCTCTTCTTCCTCTACATAACCATGTAACTTATCAAGGATGGAAATAAGGTGAGATAGCTGTCTCCCTCCCATTTCAATTCGGTTTTCAAGGAAACATGCTTAAACATGTGTTTTCTTGATGTTCTTCCTTAGGAATCATGCTTAACTTGACTTGAGGGCCAAGAAATGTGAATTTCCAGAAATTCTAAGGTGTGATATCTCTTCCTAACATACTGAGTGAGATTTGGTCAGTTGAGAGTTTGTGGATTTAAAGTTGTTCTTGATGTGTTTTAGGAGGAAAAAGTGCTTTAAGAACACTTCAAAGAGTAACCGGATTCGGAGCAGCAAATCAAGGTAGGGTGTCACGAAATTAATCTTGATAATTTGTGTTTGAGTTGTGTGAATGTTGTATAAATTGGCTGTGCTAAAAATTGGTTGCATATATGATTGATTCTTGGTGAAGATTTGGTGAAATTTTGATGAAATTTGAAGAAATTCAAGCTTTAAAGTTCATGTTCTTGGGCAGCTGGAAAAACGAAACCCTAAGCTTAAATTGAGGTTCAATTTGTGTTGAAATCATGTAGAAAATATGGGGTTTTAGTGGCTGCTAATTTATTATGAATTATAGTAAAAATCGGTTGCTGAAAAGACTAAAAAACGGGTAAAAACAGATAAGGAATCTGAAGAATTTATGAAGAACACTTTGAGTGTGATGAAGAACAATGAAGAACACCTTTTTGATTCATAAAAGGGCAAGGAAGTAATTAATTTGGTGTTTGGGGGGTTATTTAGTAATTTCTGAAAGTTAGGGTGGTAAAAGTAGAAATATTAAAAGTTACGGATGGTAAAAAGTGAATTTTAAAGGTTAAAAGTAAAAGTAAGTTAATTTTCGAAAATTTAATGATAAAATAATAAAAAAATAAAAAAATATTAAATAATAATATTTAATTACAAATAATATTTTAATAAAAATAATAAAATAATGCAGAAAAGGCAGTTTTCTGTAAAAGCTTTAGAAAGACAACTTTAAGTACAGAATCTTATAATTACTTTCATAAAACACTTAGGGAGTGGTAAAAACATATTAGTGAGGCAAAGATAAATAAAAGATAAAAAGTTGAAGAAAAGATAAAAAAAATCGAAGAAAAAGTCTGTAAAGTTTTAATGACAAAAAAAACAGACAGAGACTAGTGAACGAACTAGGGCAACATAGTTAGTCTTGGATTTGCGAATAGGGTTAGGTATTATATGAAAAGCTAAACTGTTTCAGTATAGACTTAATGAACCTATACATGGGATAGACTAACTATTCATACCGAAATTTACATAAGTTTTAAATACATACGTTAAATAGAGAAATCATAGCAGAGTAAAGAAACACAGAGAATAAAGTAACCAGAGCAGAATAAAGGGATACAGAGAAAAGAGTAATCAGAGCAAAGTAAAAAGACAAAGAGAAAGGAGTAATGTGATAAACAGAAATGGTTTGAATTAAGATGTTGTAAAAGTGAAAGATGTAAAGTTTGTACAGTATGATTGAACAGAGAAAGAAAGAGGTACTGCATAAAAATGTGAAAATGATGATGAATGATGATAATGAGAATGATTATGTGATGATTTGTTGCTTGAGGCAACCCAAGAGATATTTATTTGTTGCTTGAAGCAACCCAAGAGATGTGTTTATTCATTTGTTGCGTTAAGGCAACTCCAGATATGCTTGTATGATCATTTGCTGCAGTGAGGCAGTCAGATAGATAATGGTGTGATCACTGAGAACGCTTTCCTACGGTACAGATCTATATTTTATTTCTGTAAGGCAGAGGGATTATTTCCTGCTACAGAAGTACCGTGACCACCTGTTCCATTTCTGTAGTGGCAGAGGGGTTATTTCCTGTATACAGAAGGTGTGTCGGCGTACATCCCTGCAGTGGCAGATGTGTTATTTCCTGCGTGCAGTGGACCCTGTGGTGGCAGAGGGGTTATTTCCTGTACACAGGGGTATAGCCAATAGGAAAGCCTTATTCAGACAGAGGTTGCTGGATAACGTCGGGAGCGGGTTAGTAACCGACAGATGAACTCATTACCTGCACTAGGGCTAGACATGCATCATACTTGGTTGTGCATTTCCTTTGTTATGTTTGTGGTATGAATGTATTCTTTCCTTGTTTGTATTCCATTCTCTGCGCTTGTGATATTTTCTTGTATTCTTCTTTTTGTGTTCTGCTATCTGTTTTCTCTATCTTCTCTACTTATCTGTGTTTTCTAATTACTGCTTCCTCGTATTCTGCTAATAGTCTGCTAAGCAACATAGAATTAATGAACGTAACTAATAACCCCGACCCTACTAAGAACTCCCCAGTTCTTACCCTTCTCTCTCCCTTCCCCCTTCAGATGGGAGTAAGAGTACCTTACCATAGTTCGCTGATGACCATTCGCAAGAAGAGGATTCTGCTCTAGATAGTCTTCTGAGTCTAGGGTGAATATCGTTCTCTGATTATATGTAAATATTGTGAGACCAGCCAACGTCTGCACCTCTTCGTATGCGCATTTTAACCTAAATCCTGTGTACGGGATTCCTATTTTGTGGATACTTCATGAGGTACCAGAGAGACGTCCTGTGGAAAAGTCTGATCGTGCAGAGAAGTAGCAGATGATGTTCTATCTTTTGATGACGTTCCACCTGACTTGAGTTGTGAAGACTTAAAACGTACTTTCCCTCGTTTTAGTAGTTTGGAGGGACTAGGTGAGTATAGAGTCTAGGCTAGCCTAGGGCAAGCTTAGGGACCTCTTGAACAGGTCAGGACCTGGGATGTTGTATGTATATATATATTATTTAGCTATATCTAGGGGTGTTCTAACTAATAGTCTATTTTCTAATAAAGGCTGAATTACCGAATGCTGTCAACTACTTGTGATGTATTTATGTGTGGTTGTTTATAACTGTTTTACCTGTTATTATTTGTGAATTAATTACAAATGATTCTGTTTATTAATTCAAATGTTTTCAAAAAAAAAAAAGTACCTCGCTAACTAACTACGCTTTTAACAACGAATCAGGCTCATATAATAAATAATAGATAATATGTAGGATGACAAATTGGTAGCACTCAGTTTCTGGTATGTCCTAGGCATACTGAAAATTGGGTCGTTACACCATTTACATTTCTTGTCTCTTAATTAAAAAACCCCCAAAATATACCTCATGACCAATGACAAGAACACTTTATTATAATTCCTAGGGAGAACAACCCGAGGTTTGAATACTTCGGTTATCTTTATAGGGGTTTGTTACTTGTGACAACCAAATATTTGTATGAGAGAATTATTTGTTGGTTTAGAAACTATACTTGCAACGAGGATTCATTTGTGAATTCTAAACCGTCAAAAATCCACTCATCAGGTTTATGTAGTTTTCATGTAGCATTTTATAGAAGCTTTGATCTTTGATTTTGCTCAAATTTTTTGTAAGTACTGTCAATTTCCTCTTTAATTATAGCACTTTCACTTTCAATCTCCTTTTGTTCAAGTTACTTGTTCATATTTATAATTTTGTGTTTCTTGAAGTTTTGATCAATGAATTTTATGTTTCATGCTTCTTTTATACTTGATTGCTTGTCTATATTTTGTTTTGTGGATAGTTGGTTATAGTTTTCCATTTGGCTTGCAATTTTCCATGTTTTACTTTATGCACACAAGGTATTTTTGAAAATGACCACTTTAGATTTTGAGTAGATTTTCACACCTTGGCTTGGGATTTAAGTTCCTAGAATACTAGAGTCATAATGTCCAATATTTAATGGTAATTCTTGGGGAGTTAGTTGACTTTTGTTTCCATTAAAGCTAGCCTTTTATCAACTAGTTTGGTAAGTTGGTTAGGACTTATGGATTAAGGTCAATTATGTTTGCTTGACTTACTCCTCGATGTTTGGGGTTGACTAAGTGAGATTGAATCATGATAATTGCCATAGTTGTGGTT
This sequence comes from Arachis ipaensis, assembly GCF_000816755.2. Classification (NCBI taxonomy): domain Eukaryota; kingdom Viridiplantae; phylum Streptophyta; class Magnoliopsida; order Fabales; family Fabaceae; genus Arachis; species Arachis ipaensis. The sequence goes on from NC_029791.2 coordinate 73,706,329, forward strand.
ATGGCAATGATAGGATTCCTTGGATCCTCTTATTCCCAAGTCAAGGCTCTTTTACATATCTTTGCATTTTCACTAGTTTTGATCTTGTTCCTTGTTGCTTGCATTAATTACAATTTTGATTATTCCTTAGTTCTTTTATTGCTTAGTTCTTTTAATCTTTAGTTCTTTTATTGCAAAATCCCTTTTTGTCCTCTGCAACTGAAAGAGAAACACTCCGATTGCATCTTAGGGAGAACGACCCGAGGTTTAATTACTCTCGGTTATTCATAATTTGAAAATTAAACTTTGATTGAGAGGATTATTTGTTGGTTTGGACTATGCTACCAACGAAGAATTTATTTTGCTAAATTTTCGAACCATCATAATCCTCTTCATCAAGTTTTGGCGCCATTGCCGGGGATGCAAACGGTGTTATATCTTTTGGTTGTTGTGAATATGTTAATAGTGTAAAGAGCATTTTCTTTGGTTGTTTGTTTGCTTTTGTTAATAGATTTTGTTTGCATTTCCTTTATGACTTTTTCACATTATTACCACAATGCATCGCAATGGAACCCAAACACTTACCTTTCTAGTCACCAATTCTATACACCATCACCTCACTACATACATAACCCTTACCTTCATGAGTTTGGTTGTCAACCTTCATCACCTCAATCTTCATCTTCATATATGGATCAAACCACACAAGAAGTACTTTTCATGCTCATTCACGAACAACAAGAGTTCCAGAAGAAGCAAGAGCAAGTCATGTCTATAATAGCAGAAACTCTTGACCGATTAGCTTCATTGCATTCATGCCATGACCAAGAAATTCTAGTGAATGAATCTATAGAATCAAGTGAAAAGTGTGGAGTGAGTGAAGAATTGCAAAATCAGGTAAAAGATATCAATTCACAACATGAAGCACAAGAGGAGATAAATGAAGAGTTGGTAGAAAATGATCAAGAGGATTCCATCATTCAAGATTTTTTGTCCAACTTGGTCAACCCCGCCAATAACCTTCATGAACCTCCCTCCTTGTATTTAGAAGAAGATGTTGATGTGGACTTTACACAACTTCCAATTTTTGACTTGAGTGATTGATGACTTGCATCATCTACCCTTCTTTCTTCGATAAAGAAGACCATAAAAGAGCATAAATCTCATTTGATCAGTACAATTCATGCATTATTTGATGAATATTATGGTACACTACTTTGAGATGAGTTGTGCTGAATTTCAGGTGAAAAAGGCATTAAAAATGGGTAGAAGACAAACAAGAAGCTGGGCGTGTGAAACTGGCGTGCCACTTGGGAGCAAATGCCACAAAAATGCACTGGCGTGGCACGCCAGGAGCTAGGCGTGGCACGCCAGTACTAAATTTCAAAGGGGAAGTCCAAGCATGCATGTGGGCGTGGCACGCCAGGGACTGGACGTGGCACGCTAGTACAAAGTTTCAGAAAGCAACAATGGAGGACACAAAAGGGACGTGGCACGCCAGGTTGGGCGTGGCATGCCTAACCCACCAACTACTATGGGCCTACCACTTGAGCAATAGGGGCGTGGCATGCCAACTCACCATTCCAACAAGAACCTCCACTATGGCGTGCCACTTGGTATCGAAGGCGTGGCACGCCAGCTCCAAGAAGTCACTTGGGTGTGCCACTTAAGAACCCAGGCGTGGCACGCCAAGCTTGAAGAGTTCACAAATCCATGGGCGTGCCACTTGAACAGCATGGCGTGGCACACTGGTACAATAATCCAGAGAAGGGGTTGAAGGTAATTGAAGATTGGGCGTGCCACTTGAAGTCGAAGGCGTGGCACGCCAACCACTCAATCTCACAAAGGTGTGCCACTTGAGCAACCACTCACCAGGCGTGGCACGCCAATGCACAAATATAACAAAAGAAAGGACTGGGCGTGAAACTTGGTATCGAAGGTGTGGCACACCAACCCAAGCATATCACTATGGCGTGCCACTTGAAGGCTGAGGCGTGGCACGCCAACTACTGGAACCAAGGCAAGATCATGGGCGTGGCACGCTGGTATAAGTTTCCAGAGAGAATGAAGGAGGGCAATTACATGGGGCATGCCACTTGGGGTCGAAGGCGTGGCACGCCACTCACTATTCTTCACTTAGGTGTGCCACTTGAATCTCAGACGTTGCACGCCAGTGTCATTCAAAGAGCAAAGAAGCATTGGAGCGTGCCACTTGAGTTCGTGGCGTGGCACGCCAAACAGAGGAACCACTCACTCACAAAGGGGTGTGGCACGCCAGACCCTGGGTGTGCCACGCTAGTGCAACTTTCCAGAGAAGCTTAGCCAAGCATAGAGCAAGGGCATGGCATGCTAGACCCTGGGCATGCCACAGAGCAAGGGCATGGCATGCCAGACCCTGGGCATGCCACGCTAGTTCAAGTTTCCAGAGGAAGAGAGAAAGGGAAAAAGGCTAGGGCGTGCCACTTGAGCTCGAAGGCGTGGCACGCCAAGGTTGTTAGAGAGACGAGCGTGCCACTTGAAGGGCTGGGCATGGCACGCCAAGCTAAAATTAAAGAGCACGTGACACGCCACTAGAGCGCCAATCACACGCCATCTGGGAGGTCACACTTATTTAGCTTCTTTTCCCTCTAAAATGTAATTTTCCTTTTTCTCTTTTGTAATTTTTTTTTTTTTACTAGGAGTAGTATAAATACCCCCAAGGAGTACTGAAGAAGGGGGTTAAGCAGTTAGTTTTAGATCTACTTTTACACTTCACTTTTGAGTACTTTTTGAGCTATAAGTAGCTAATTTCCCTCTCATTATGAGAGGGAGCTCTGTTGTACTTGATGGATTGCTAATAGTGAAATTGTTCTTCTCTTCATCTTCTCTTTGATTTGCTAGAAGGAATTTCGTTCTTAATGCTTAGTGTTCAATTATATTGGAAAAGAGATTGAATGCAATTGGGTTTCATGGGAACCTTGGGAAAGGAAACATGAAACCATGCTTGAAATCCCTTCTCACACTTGAGTAGAATCTGGGTTTTGGTGTTTGGATATGTGACATATAATCCTCCCTCTACTTGGACCTATAATGGTGTGTGGTATAATCAGGGACCAAGCATATCTCTCTTCATGAGCAATTAGACCAAAGAATTGGCTATTGATCAAGATCTGAGAGATTGAGTCACCAAGGGATTGGGGCTCAATCAATCATGATTGCCAAGAGGTCAATGAGTTGCATGATTGAAGAGGATATAAGCTAGATTTGATCCAAAGAGACAACATCTCCTGATCTCAATGAATTTCCCCATTCTTATTTACCCTTCTCTCTTTATTGCTTAATTTTACATTCAACAATTCCCCATTCCCATTTACATTCAAGTCATTTATGATTCTGCACTTTACATTCTGCCATTTCTATTTATGCACTTTATTTCTTTTCTTTATATTCTAGTTATTTACATTTATGTCATTTACAATTTTGCACTTTACAATCTTATTGATCCGCTTGAATAATTCATCAATTAATTAAAATTGCTCGAATTTGCCGATCTCGGTGGATACGATCCCACTCCACTGTGGGTTATTACTTGACAATAATTTTGGTGCGCTTGCCAAAAGAACTAATTCACCAATTTTTGAATGGGGTGTGAATTGGATTCATCAAGTTTTATGGCGCCATTGCCGGGGATTGGCTTAAATTTGACAGTGATTAAATTGATTGGAGAGCTAGATTAAGCAATTTAAATTCCTTGTTATTTTATTTTCTTTTATTTAGCACCTTTTATTTTTTTATTTCTACTCTGAGTTCTATTTCTTTCTTCTTTGATTATTTTTTTAATTCATCATCCATATTTCCACTATTCTAACTGTTCGATTAATTGCACCAAGAAAGCTGACCTCTAATCCCAACAAGGTTTTCCCTACTGCACTTGTTCTCTGCTGGTTATTTGCTAATTGTATGACAGGTAGAAGAGGAGAGACTTCATCTCCCTTTGGTAGTGAAATAGAGAGGACCCTCCTTAGGCGACGGAGGGAAGCAAGAGGCAAAGGCATAATTGGAGAGGAACTAGTGGAGGAAAATCTAGAAACCACCATGGAAGAAGAAGCACATAACCATGCTGAAGACGAAGCTGGCAATCATGCTGGGCAAGAAAGGAGATTCTTAGGCTCTTACATCAACCCAAGCCCAAGAAATTGTGGTAGCAGTATCCTAAAGCCAATAATTCATGCCAATAATTTTGAGCTGAAGCCTCAGCTCATCACACTTATTCAGAATAATTACTCATATGGAGGAAGTGCCCAAGAAGACCCTAATCAACATCTCAACACATTCTTGAGGATATGTGATACTGTAAAGTCCAACGGGGTACACCCCGACATCTACAAACTACTCTTGTTCCCTTTCTCACTTAGAGATGAGGCAGCAAAGTGGTTGGAATCATTCCCCAAGGATAACCTAACTACATGGGAAGAGTTCGTGAACAGATTCCTTGCAAGATTTTACCCTCCACAAAGAATCAACAGGCTGAGAGCTGAGGTGCAAACCTTCAGACAACAAGATGGAGAAATACTCTTTGAGGCATGAGAGAGATTCAAAGATCTGATAAGAAAATGCCCACCAGAAATGTTCAATGAGTGGGTACAACTACATATCTTTTATGAGGGGCTATCCTATGAAGCAAAGAAGGTCGTGGATCATTCTTCAGGAGGCTCACTCAACAAGAAGAAAACCATTGAAGAAGCCATAGATGTCATTGAGACTGTAGCTGAAAATGAGTATTTCTATGCTTCAGAAAGGACTCAGAAAAAAGGAGTGTTAGAACTCTACTCTGTCGATGCTTTGTTAGCTCAAAACAAGGCAATTGCAGCACAAATAGCAGCTTTAACTAAGAGGATGGAGCTTAATCAAGCCTCAGTCATTCAAGACCAAACTCCTCAACAAGAAAGGAATGCACCAGAATCTGAAGGTGACTAGGAACAAGCTAATTATGTGAACAACTCATCCAGACCACCATATGACCCACACTCTAAGACATACAACCGAGGTTGGAGGAACCACCCAAATTTTGGGTGGGGAAATCAACAAAACCACAACCAGGACCACAACAAACTTTATTCATCAAATCAGCATTCCAACCACAACCCCAACCATCAAATAGGGAACCATAAACCCTACCATAACTCACAAAACACATCATACCATAGCAACCAGCCCATACACAACAACCTGAATCAAGATGTACCACCCTCAACTATGCAACCATGTGAAATCAAGAGCAACTTTGAGAGGATGGAGGCTGCAATAGCACAACTATCATCACAGATTACAGGGGCAGTCTCCACCCTCATGGACAGACAAGCATAAACTGAAAGAAGGATAGACGCTAATCAAGAGGAATACAGGTCAAATCTGAAAAATCAAGGTGCAGCAATCTCAAAGTTAGAAGCACAAGTGGGGATTTTATCCAAGCAAATCCCACTCTCTTCACACACACATTTCCTAGTGATACCATGGCTAACCCAAGAGGGGAATGCAAGGACATTACACTAAGAAGTAGGAAGGTTGTGGAGGAAGGAACCCCAAGCAAAGACAATCATGAAGAAGTTGCAGAAAAGCATGGGAATAAGAATGAAGGAGAGATCCCTGCTCCACCTCAACCAAAACCAGTCTTGAAGCCTTATGTGCCAAAAGTACCATACCCGCAAAGACTGGGAAAATGTGGGAAGGATGGCCAATTCTCTAAGTTCCTAGAGATCTTCAAGAAGCTCCAAATCAACATACCATTTGCTGAGGCATTAGAACAAATGCCACTCTATGCCAAATTTTTGAAGGAGCTTATAACATGAAAGAGGAACTGGGAGGCAAAAGAGACCATAGTATTGACCGAGGAATTCAGCGCCATCATACAGAAGAAGCTACCTCAAAAGTTGAAAGACCCAGGGAGTTTTTAAATCCCCTACATCATAGGGGATATCATTATTGAGAAAGCTTTATGTGACTTGGGAGCTAGCATAAATCTTATGTCCCTAACCATGATGAGAAGGATGAAGATTGCAGAAGCCAAGCCAACAAGAATGGCACACCAATTGGCTGACAGAACATTTAAGTTTCCACATGGGGTGGTAAAAGTGGGGGAATTCATTTTCCCTACTAATTTTGTTGTGCTGGACATGGAAGAAGAGGCCAACACGTCAATTATCCTAGGAAGACCATTCCTAGCTACTGTTGGAGCCATCATTGATGTGCAGAAAGGGGAACTAGTCTTGAGATTGCATGAAGAGAAAATGGTCTTCAACGTCTTTAAAACAATGAGTTACCCCAAAGAATCCATAGGAGAATGCATGCTGGTAGATACCATGGAACAGATAGTTCAAGAAGTCTTGGAAGAAGAACAATGTGGAGGAACCATTGAGCTGGAACAAGCACCAGATGGAGAACCACCACAAGCAACCATGAGAAACTCAATCATGCCAACCACTACAGACAACAAAGATGCAGAGTCACCAAAACTAGAGCTAAAAACCTTACCACCAGCTTGAAATATGCATATTTGGGTGCCAACAACACTCACCCAGTGATCATAAATTCAAGTCTGAGTAAGAACAAGAAGAGGATCTTATCCAAGTGCTGAGAAAACACAAGGATGCCATAGGCTGGACACTTGCAGATTTAAAAGGGATCAGTCCTTCAATGTGTATGCATAAAATCCTGCTTGAAGAAGATGCCAAACCTTCAAGGCAACAACAAAGGAGGCTGAACCCAACTATCAATGAAGTAGTTCAGAAAGAAGTATTGAAATTGTGGCAAGCAGGGGTGATCTACCCCATCTCAGACAGCCCTTGGGTAAGCCCAGTGTAAGTAGTCCCTAAGAAGGGAAGGATCACTGTCGTGGCAAATGAGAATAATGAATTGATACCCACAAGAACAGTGATCGGATGGCGTATGTGCATTGACTACCAGAAACTTAATGAAGCTACCCGAAAGGATCACTTTCCCCTACCTTTCATGGACCAGATGCTTGAAAGATTGGCAGGACATGAGTATTATTGCTTCCTGGATGGCTATTTGGCCCAAGGATCAGGAAAAAACTTCATTTACTTGTACATATGGTGTCTTTGCTTATAGGAGAATGCCCTTTGAATTGTGCAATGCACCTGCAACATTCCAAAGGTGCATGCTCTCTATTTTTTCAGACATGATTGAGAAGTTCATAGAAGTATTCATGGATGACTTTTCTGTGTTTGAGAACTCATATTCTGATTGCCTATACCATCTTTCTCTTGTGCTAAAAAGGTGTCAAGAAACCAACCTGGTTTTAAACTGGGAGAAGTGCCATTTTATGGAAACTGAAGGGGTTGTTCTTGGTCACAAAATTTCAAAAGATGGCATAGAAGTGGACAAGGCAAAAGTGGAAGTAATTGAAAAATTACATCCACCTTGTAATGCCAAAGCAATCAGAAGTTTTTTGGGACACGCTGGGTTCTATAGGAGGTTTATCAAAGACTTTTCAAAGATTGCAAAACCCCTTAGTAACCTACTTATCTCAAATACTCCCTTTGTTTTTGATAGAGAGTGCATGGTAGCCTTTGATGAACTTAAGAAGTAACTCTCCTCTATACCTATTATAGCACCACCAAGCTGGGATCTTCCCTTTGAACTAATGTGTGGTGCATCTGATTTTGCTGTTGGTGCTGTTCTAGGACAGAGAAAAGACAAGCTAGTACATGTTATTTACTATGCTAGCAAGGTCCTTAATTAGAATCAAAGGAACTATACCACCACAGAGAAAGAACTTTTAGCCATAGTTTTTGCTTTTTATAAGTTTAGATCATATCTTATTGGCTCAAAAGTAATTGTGTTCACTGATCATGCAGCACTCAAATACTTGCTTACCAAACAAGAATCTAAGCCCAGACTAATAAGGTGGATTCTGCTGCTTCAAGAATTTGATATTGAGATTAAAGATAGGAGCGGAGTAGGGAACAAGGTAGCTGACCACCTCTCAAGGATCCCACAAGAAGAAGAAATGCAGCATGTAGCAGTAAGTGAAAGCTTCCCTGATGAACAATTGATGATGATTCGCGTAGCCCCTTGGTTTGCAGACATAGCTAACTTCAAGGCTATTGGGGAACTATCAACTAAAATCAATAAGCACATGAGGAGGAAGCTAATCAAGATTGCCAAACACTACATCTGGGATGACCCATATTTGTTCAAAAAGCGTGCTGATGGAATCCTAAGAAGGTATATATCCCATGAAGAAGGGCAGGAAGTGTTATGGCAGTGCCATGGATCTGCATATAGAGGTCACTTCAGTGGAGAAAGAATAGCAGCAAAAGTGCTTCAATCCGGATTTTACTGGCCAACAATGTTTAAGGATGCCAAGGAAATGTTTTCAAGGTGTGATGAATGCCAAAAAGCTGGTAATCTAACCAAGAGAAATGAGATGCCACAACAATTCATACTAGAGCTGGAGCTATTTGATGTATGGGGGATTGACTTCATGGGACCCTTCCCAACCTCCTACTCAAAATAGCTACATATTGGTGGCTGTTGATTATGTCTCAAGGTGGGTAGAAGCCATAGCCACCGCAACAAATGACAACAAAGTTGTGATAAGTTTCTTGAAAAGGAACATCTTTAGCAGATTTGGAGTTCCCAGAGTTCTCATTGGTGATGGAGGGACACACTTCTGCAACAAACAACTTGAGACACTCCTTCTCAGATATGGAGTCAAGCACAAAGTGGCAACTCCATACCACCCACAGACCAACGGGCAAGCTGAAATTTCCAACAGAGAGCTAAAACGAATCCTTGAAAAAACTGTTGGAAGCTCATGAAAGGAATGGTCTAAGAAGCTGGATGATGCACTATAGGCCTACAGAACAGCCTATAAGACTCCCATTGGGATGTCTCTATACCAAATGGTATATGGCAAGGCTTGTCACTTACCAGTTGAACTTGAGCATAGAGCATTTTGGGCTCTAAAAATGTTAAAATATGATGAGCAAGCTGCTAGAGAAAAGAGATTAATGCAACTCAATGAGCTGGAGGAGTTTAGAAATCAAGCATATGAGAATGCAAAAATCTACAAAGAGAACACAAAAAGGTGGCATGACCAAAACATAGCAAGAAGGGAGTTTACTGAAGGACAGAAGGTGTTACTCTACAACTCAAGACTCAAGTTCTTCCCTGGGAAACTTAAGTCTCGATGCTCAGGACCTTTCACCATACTCAAGGTGTTTTCCTATGGTCATGTGAAGCTCATGGAGGACAAGACTCAGAGGACTTTTACTGTCAATGGCCATAGACTCAAACACTACTTGGGAAGCTCCTTCGAGGAGCAGAGAGTGAGCTACAAACTCAGCTAAGGATGACGGAATGTCAAGCTAATGACAATAAAGAAGCACTAGTTGGGAGGCACCCCAACACTTTATCCCTTTTTATTTAATTGCCTTTCTTAGAAGTAGTTTAAAATCTATTGCTTTAGATAGTTTAATTTTTAGTCTCACATTTGTGTTACATTACCATATTAGGAATAGATTGCAATTATAGATTAGAAAGTTTGATATTAGCTTTGGTAGTTAGATTTTTTTTCTCTTTACACTCTTTTATTTCTTTCTATTCTGGAATTGCAACTTTATGAAGGCATAACTAATGATGAGTGAATGGGCTGAGAACTAGCTAAATTGCTAAGTTTGGTGTGGCCTCTCTGATGAGTATTTTGGTGAAAAATAAATTTCTCCCAAAACACACAAATCTAACCGGCAAGTGCACCGGGTCGCATCAAGTAATAAAAACTCACGGGAGTGAGGTCGATCCCACAGGGATTGAAGGATTGAGCAATTTTAGTTTAGTGGTTGATTTCGTCAAGCGAATCAAATTTTGGTTGGGTGATTTGTGATTTGCATTCTCCTTCCCCAAGACTAAGAAATTAAAGATCACTCCAAATCCAAAGCTCTCCGAAAACTATTATGAAAATTCAAAAGGAACGCTCCCCGAAGAACTTGAATTCTATCCTATTTATACACTTTCTTCAAATGATCTTCAAGCCTTGAGTTGGGCCTTTGCTCTTGGTGGAATTGGGTTGAATGAGGCCTTGGTTGATTGCTCTTGAAGTTTGGAGAAGAACCAAAGTGAACCAATTGAACCGGGTTTGAGTTTTTCAAAAGTTGGACCAAAAGTTTGAGCAAAAGTTAGAGGTCTAACTTTTGCTCCAACTTTTCATATCAGCTAACACCACTTTGCTGATGTGAACGTTGGTGCCAACGTTAGGGGTCTAACTTTGGCCCTAACGTTGGCCCTTCCTTGTGTACTTGTGGCGCCAACGTTAGCCACCAAGTTAGGGGGCTAACGTTGGCGCAAACTTTTGCTCCTCCTTGTGATGTTCATGAGCCAACGTTAGCCTCAAAGTTAGGGGGCTAACATTGGCGCAAACTTTTGGTGCCCAGGGGAGAATTTCATGTGCCAACGTTAGCCTCAAAGTTAGGGGGCTAACGTTGGCGCAAACTTTTGGTACCCAGGGAGTGATTTTCAAGTTCCAACGTTAGCCTCCAAGTTAGGGGGCTAACGTTGGGGCTAACTTTTCAACCAAAAGTTTGTGCAAAAGTTTGATGCTAACTTTAGGTCCAGCTTTTTGCTTCCTGGTTCAATTTCACTTATTCCATTGTCTTCTCTTTACTCCTAGCTATTCCTTCTTGCTTCAACCTTTCTCCAAGCTTTCTTCACCTATAATTAATCAACCAAACACATCAAAGCTATGCTTAAAATCATGAGATATACATTCTTTCATAATATGTGACAATTATAGTATAAAACCTCATGAAATAGCATGAATTAATACATGGTTGATTCAATCAAGGGAAACATGAAACTCTACCTAATTGGCTTTCTTGTAGCTCAAGAAAGTGCATAATTCTAATGAAAACAAAAGAAAAAGACTAGTGTATACTTGACACATTATTCACCATAGACACTTGGCTCACATTCCTTCTTAAAACATTGATGTCCAGCACCTCTTTGGGTTGCTAAATGCCTTGTAGTTAGGTTGCTCTTGATAGTGGACTTTCAGCTGATGATCCCGGATTAGTTAACCCAAGTCACCGAGTATTGATGCACTCCTAAGAGCTTACTAATCCAAGCAGATCCTAGTACAAAGACATCACAGGCATATATTTTAAAGTTCAAGCTATTGGTGTCCAGCTCTGTTTCTTTTTGTTTCCTTTTGTTCTGCCACTTTTTTGCTATCTTTTTTTCTTTCCTTCTTTTTGTTTTTCTTTCCAACCAAGGAATTTTTTTATTTAATTGAGATTCATAGACAGTAGGCCACTCTTTACTTAGAAGGAGATATCCTGGCTCTTTATTCACTAAAAGTGAGCTGTTATACAATCACACACATACCACCACTTACTTTTATTCTACTTCTATCTAACAGAGACCATCTTACTTCATATTCAAACATTTCTTTTATTGAAATTAAAGATGCAGGGGACAAACATGCTTTTTGCTAAGTGAAAGTAAACACAAGCATACACATAGACTAGTTTACTTATTCTAAAAGAAGTTTGAATCTGTTTGAACTAAATGAACACTTTATCAAGACATCAATCAAAATTATTTCTCAATAGTAAAGGTTAAGTATAGATACAACCTATTGGTTTGCATTTCTTTTGTTCTTCTTGCTGTTGTGCCCCTTTTTGAGTCTTTATGCATGGTATCTTCAATTGGTGGTTAACTCCCAGACTTAATTCCTTGCTACTTTTTCTGATTCAACAGGTTACTTTGGGCAAACTTTTGTGTCCTTGCTAAAGGTTACGATATTGAGACTATACAAAGATAGTTAAGTTGTTGAATAATCTGTTTGATTGCTTGGAACTAGCAATGTGCAGGAAGTTGGAATGTAATTTTAAATGAAGTTTTGGTGGAACACCAAACTTAGCATCCTGCATTCTCCCTTAGATTATTTTTGGTGTGTAACACCAAACTTAGCTCCTTGCAATATATAGCAGTTATCCAACACTTTTATTGAAAAAGTTATGAAAGGAAAACTACCTCAGGTTGGGTTGCCTCCCAACAAGCGCTCTTTTATTGTCACTAGCTTGACACCTTTCAATTCTTTTTAAGAGGGCTGTAGGTGTTGAACCTCTTTTTCCTTACCCCATTGTCCTCCCAAGTACAGCTTTGCTCTGTGACCATTTACTGTGAATTGATTCTTCGTTGCCTCATCTAGCAGTTCAATATTCCCATAGGGAAAAATCTTTGTCACCAAGTATGGGCCAGTCCACTTAGACTTCAGTTTGCCAGGGAAGATTTTAAGCCTCGAATTATACAGGAGCACTTGCTGTCCTGGCTTGAATTCCTTCTTTGTGATCTTCTTGTCATGCCACTTCTTAGCTCTCTCCTTGTATATCTT
>NC_029791.2:73718934-73720858 GCF_000816755.2 Arachis ipaensis
TTGTTAATCCTCCTGCTTTCTGGCATTCATTACATTGGTGTACATATTCTCTGGCATCCTTGAAGATAGTTGGCCAATAGAAGCCACTCTGCAGTATTTTTGCGGCTGTTTTTTCTGGGCCAAAGTGTCCACCATAAGCGGAACCATGACAATGCCACAAGATGTCCCTGATTTCACTTTCGGGAACACACCTTCTGATTACTCCATCAGAGCATCTCTTGAACAAGAAGGGTTCATCCCATGAAAATTTCCTTGCTTCGTTGATCAACTTCTTCACTTGTTGCTTAGAGAACTCTTGCGGTATCTTCCTTCCCACTTTGTAATTTTCTATGTCAGCAAACCAAGGTGCTTGCTGGATCTGCAGAAGGTACTCATCTGGGAAGCTTTCATTTATGGGCTGGGATTCTTTTTGACTTGTTTCATGTGGCAACCTCGACAGATGATCAGCGACCTGATTTTCAGTGCCCTTCCTATCTCTTATCTCTATGTCAAATTCTTGTAGGAGCAGTATCCACCTGATGAGTCTTGGTTTAGCATCCTGCTTTGACATTAAATACTTAAGTGCAGCATGATCAGCGTAAACCACAACTTTGGATCCTATTAGATATGATCTAAACTTATCAAATGCATAGACTACAGCTAGCAGTTCTTTTTCTGTTGTGGTGTAATTTCTTTGGGCCTCATTCAACACTTTACTTGCATAATATATGACATGATGCAAATTTCCCTTCTTTTGCCCAAGTACAGCACCAATTGCAAGGTCACTTGCATCACACATGAGTACAAAAGGTAATTCCCAATCTGGAGGTGTGATGATTGGTGCTGTTGTGAGTCTATTTTTTAAAGTTTCAAAGGCATGCTGGCAGTTTTCATCAAAAACAAAAGGGTTATCAAGCATTAACAGATTACTCAAAGGTTTGGCTATTTTTGAAAAGTCCTTGATAAACCTTCTGTAAAATTCGGCATGCCCCAAGAAACTTCTAACAGATTTCACATTAATTGGTGGAGGGAGTTTTTCTATGATCTCAACCTTTGCCTTATCAACCTCTATCCCCTTTTTTGAAACTTTATGGCCAAGAACAATCCCTTCGGGTACCATGAAATGGCATTTCTCCCAGTTTAAAACCAAATTAGTTTCTTGGCACCGTTTCAAGACAAGGGTTAAATGGTTTAGGCAAGCATTGAAATTATCACCAAAAACAGAGAAGTCATCCATGAAGACTTCGAAAAATTTTTCGACCATATCAGAGAAAATGGAGAGCATACACCTTTGAAATGTGGCAGGGGCGTTGCAGAGCCCAAAGGGCATCCTCTGATATGCAAAAACTCCAAATGGACATGTAAAGGCAGTTTTCTCTTGGTCCTTGGGGTCCACAACGATTTGATTATACCCAGAATATCCGTCCAAAAAGCAGTAATAGGCATGGCCAGCTAACCTTTCCAGCATCTGATCAATGAATGGGAGAGGGAAATGATCCTTCCTGGTGGCATCATTCAATCTTCTGTAGTCTATGCACATCCTCCACCCAGTCACTGTTCTAGTAGGGATCAACTCATTCTTCTCATTAGTGATGACCGTCATTCCTCCCTTCTTTGGTACAACTTGAACCGGGCTTACCCATGGGCTGTCAGATATTGGGAAGATTATCCCTGCGTTCCACAACTTCATTACTTCCTTCTGGATAACTTCCTTCATTGTGGGATTTAGCCTTCTTTGCGGTTGAACCACTGGTTTGGAATTATCTTCCAAGAGGATCTTATGCATACACACTGCAGGGCTGATTCCCTTCAAGTCATCAATGGTCCATCCTAAAGCATCCTTATGAGCTTTGAGTACGTCAAGAAGTTCTCCTTCTTCCTTCTTTGACAGGGATGAATTAATGATTACTGGGAAGCTCTCCGATGTACCAAGGAATGCATATTT
>NC_029791.2:73720889-73723742 GCF_000816755.2 Arachis ipaensis
CTCTTCTATGGCAAGTTTTCTCATCATTGAGAGAGGCATTAAATTGATGCTGGCACCCAGGTCACAGAGAGCCTTGCTGAGAATTATCTTGCCAATAGTGCATGAGACTACAAAGCTTCCCAGATCCTTAAGTTTTGGTGGAATACCCCGTTGAATCACAGCACTGCATTCCTCGGTGAGTAATACGGTTTCCCTTTCAAGCCAACTTCTTTTCTTGTTGATAAGATCCTTCAGAAACTTGGAATATAGAGGCATTTGCTCAAGTGCTTCAGCCAAGGGGATATTAATTTTTAGCTTCTTGAAAATCTCAAGGAATTTGTGAAAATGCTGATCTTTAACCTCTTTGTTAAACCTCTGGGGATATGGCAGTGAGTATGATTGTCTCCCCATCTGAGGTTTGGGTGGTTCTTCCAGGCTGGATTGTATGTATCACCATACCCTTCATTTGGTCCTTGGTTGTGCATATACTGTACTTGCTCTTGTTGTTGTTCTTCTTGAGTTTCTTCACTCTGTCCCCTTGTGGTTGATGGTTGGCTAGTGTTAACTGCTGCAACTTAGAGACTATCAATCCTCTTGGCCATTTGCTCAAATTGTTGTTGAATTTGCTTCTGCATCATCTTGTTTTGAGCTAGGATTGAATCCACTCTTTCTAGCTCCATTACTCCTCTCCTTTGTGATGGTTGGCGGCTTCTTTGATGAGCAAAGAAATATTGGTTGTTGGACACCATATCAATGAGTTCTTGAGCCTCCTCTGCAGTTTTCATGAGTTGCAAGGAACCTCTAGCTGAATGATCCAAAGCTTCCTGGGATTTCAGTGTTAAGCCTTCATAGAAGTTTTGAAGCTTCTCCCACTCATTAAACATGGCCGGTGGACATTTCCTGATCAGAGCCTTGTACCTCTCCCATGCCTCATAGATGGGTTCGGCCTCCATTTGTGTAAATGTTTGTACCTCAGCCTTTAACCTTATAATCCTCTGAGGTGGATAAAACTTGGCAAAAAACTTGGTTACCAAATCATCCCAGTTGTTGATGCTGTCCCTTGGAAAACATTCCAACCATTGAGTGGCCTTGTCCCTGAGAGAAAATGGGAATAACATTAGTTTGTAACTGTCAGGGGGCACTCCATTAGTTTTGACAGTATTGCATATCCTCAAGAAAGTGGATAAATGTTGGTGTGGGTCCTCAAGTGGTCCTCCACCAAAAGAGCAATTGTTCTGAACCAGAGTGATGAGTTGTGGTTTGAGTTCAAAATTGTTAGTATTGACATTTGGAGCCAAGATGCTGCTCCTACAATGTCTAGGATTTGCAAAGGTATAGGAAGCTAAAACTCTCCTCTGGGGTGGGTTGCCATTGTTGTTGTCTTCTCCACCTGGTGGATTGGTTAAATGTTCCTCCATCTCTTGAAATTCTTCGTCTGATTCCTCTTCTCCAACAATATTTTTCCCTCTTTCAGCTCTTCTTAACCTCCTGAGAGTTCTTTCGTCTTGTTCATGAAAATTGGGTATGGTTCTTCTTGTACCTGACATACAAGCAGAGCATGAGAAATGCACAAGGCCAGTGACACTTCAATCTACTGCTAGATTGAAGTGTTAGTTAGTTTAAGCAAAAAATCAAACAGTTAGTGGGTTAATAAAAAATTAAAGAAAAAGTGCTTAATCTAGATTACCACTTCACTTAATCATTGTCAATCTAATCAATCCCCGGCAACGGCGCCAAAAACTTGATGAGTATTTTGGTGAAAAATAAATTTCTCCCAAAACACACAAATCTAACCGGCAAGTGCACCGGGTCACATCAAGTAATAAAAACTCACGGGAGTGAGGTCGATCCCACAGGGATTGAAGGATTGAGCAATTTTAGTTTAGTGGTTGATTTAGTCAAGCGAATCAAATTTTGGTTGGGTGATTTGTGATTTGCAGAAATTAAATTGCATGGAAGTAAAGAGAACAGGGAATTAAAGTGCTGAATCTTAAAGAACAAGAAATTAAATAGCAGAAACTTAGAATGCAAGAAATGTAAATTGCGGAATCTTAAAGTGCAAGAAATGTAATCGGCTGGAATTGTAAAGGGAATTGGG
This sequence comes from Arachis ipaensis, assembly GCF_000816755.2. NCBI lineage: Eukaryota > Viridiplantae > Streptophyta > Magnoliopsida > Fabales > Fabaceae > Arachis > Arachis ipaensis. The sequence continues at coordinate 73,722,967 of NC_029791.2, forward strand.
GAATGGATTTGCAGAATTTAAACAAGGAAAAGTTGAATTGCATTAAACAGAAGAGTAAAAGGGAATTGGGATTGAATCGGATCCAAAACAGAAAAGTAAATGAACATATAAAGCAATAAACAGAGAATTGAAATGGGAAATCAGATCTCAGGACCCAGAGACTAGAAAGCCAAGTCTAGATCTCAATGCCTTCCTAGATTCAACAAGAACAATTGCAAGGAAATTGTAAATTGCAAAGAGAGTAGATGAAGAGCAATTAACAGAAGTTAAATTCAATTAACAGTAAAGAAACAGAGAGATCCAAGGATGAGATTGAAACAGAATTTCTTCAATTCTCCAATTCAAGATCCAAGACAAGTGTAATTGAAATTGAAAGCAATAAAACTAAGAGGAAAAGAAGTGAATTCTCCTTCCCCAAGACTAAGAAATTAAAGATCACTCTAAATCCAAAGCTCTCCGAAAACTATTATGAAAATTCAAAAGGAACGCTCCCCGAAGAACTTGAATTCTATCCTATTTATACACTTTCTTCAAATGATCTTCAAGCCTTGAGTTGGGCCTTTGCTCTTGGTGGAATTGGGTTGAATGAGGCCTTGGTTGATTGCTCTTGAAGTTTGGAGAAGAACCAAAGTGAACCAATTGAACCGGGTTTGAGTTTTTCAAAAGTTGGACCAAAAGTTTGAGCAAAAGTTAGAGGTCTAACTTTTGCTCCAACTTTTCATATCAGCTAACACCACTTTGCTGATGTGAACGTTGGTGCCAACGTTAGGGGTCTA